>NC_080548.1:14344813-14595220 GCF_028640845.1 Ahaetulla prasina
CCCCCTTCTTCAGAATGTGCCACTTGGCTTCAGAAGTTCCCTAATCCCAAGCAGACTGTTTCTCCCACTTTGGAATCGCAAGGAAATTGCAAAAGAAAGCATCCCTAAGTTGCTGCTTTATACCCCCCATTGTCTGCACTCTGTAACTGATCTCCTGCAAGAACAGACTTTGGAATGTAGGAGCTAGGCAGCAGGCTTAAAATAGCTGCTGACAGATAAATTATTTTGTAGGGCTGATAGCCTTGCAGACCGGCATCTTCTCCTTCCTGGATTTAGTTTCCGCTTTAGGCAGAATGCCAATCTCTCCTCCCCACTCTGCCAAATGTCCAAATGGTTTCTTAAAACCTGCAAGGAAGCTGGATGGATTGCCTGTCACTTTCCAGATTATGCTCTAACTGTTGAAGAGAAGACAGGGTGGTGTTCTCTTTCCACCACCCAACTTGCTTCCGCTGGGGCCCTTCTCTCCTTAGCTAATGACAGATGCCTGTCCACTGCCTTATTATTCCTTATAAATGCCTTATTATTTCTCAGCCTGGTGCAGCAACATGATAACAAATTGTTAATGAACTGGCTATTCCTTTGTCTTGTGCTGACAACCATATGCTAATGCCATGGGCTCATTTGTGTTATGCTCCATGTGGCCATTCTACATCAAACGTGGGTTTCTCACAAAGCTGAAGCCTGTTGGGAAGTGTGTTTAGATCCAAGAGTTGTCAAGTGAATTTTGTCCAAACTTAAACTTGGGATCAATTTATCTACTCATGTTTCAGTGAGGGTGATTGTGGCTCAAAGGACACCTAGAACACTGGAAATCATGGCATTGAGAAATTCTGGTGCTTGTTTGGAGATGGGGAGAGAAGAGAAAATAATTATTTTTCTAATGAATTGATGTGTGAGAAGGGAAGACCTCCTTCTCAAACTATCCTCTCTCCCAAACTCCCCCACCCCCAAAAAACCTGAGTCCTACCCCTTCATTAGATAGTACCACACATATCTCAACCACAGGAGACCAAAGTATGCACATGAGCACATGTGTATGCTGTACTCCAGCTTCAGAAAACTACTCACTTCTCCCATAGGGATAAACAGCCAGGCTAGTCCACCTGTGGCAAGTTATATACAAATAGAATGAGACTATTGCCTTATACACTGTAAGCCGCCCTGAGTCTTCGGAGAAGGGCGGGATATAAATGTAAATAAATAAATAAAAATTGACTTGATGGAAAAGTAGGGCATAAAGCCTATGACTATCATTAAGTGTTGTATCATTAAGTGTTAAATTTGTACCCTATGACTATCATTAAGTGTTGTAAGTGTTGTACCTTGATGAAGGTACACTTTCTTTTATGTACACTGAGAGCATATGCACCAAGACAAATTCCTTGTGTGTCCAATCACACTTGGCCAATAAAAAATTCTATTCTATTCTATTCTATTCTATTCTATTCTATTCTATTCTATTCTATTCTATGACTATCATTAAGTGTTGTAAGTGTTGTACCTTGATGAAGGTATCTTTTCTTTTATGTACACTGAAAGCGTATGCACCAAGGACAAATTCCTTGTGTGTCCAATCACACTTGGCCAATTAAAAAATTCTATTCTATTCTATTCTATTCTATTCTATTCTATTCTATTCTATTCTATTCTAAAAAGCCGCTAGATTTGAGTGTTCATGCAAATCTATTAATAAATAATTTTAAGTTCACTCACCCAAAGAGCTTGTGGGGTCAAAACTTCACATCTTGAATTGAGACATTACACCCCATTGTTTGCACCCGGTAACTGATCTAATATTATTTTTTATAATGTTTGGATTATTTTATTGGTTTTAAATTTTTATTATTAATTTTAAGGGTTTTTTAGTTTTATATATTTTAAAGTTTTTAGGCCATTATTTAATAAGTTTTTTAATCTGTATTTTAATTGTATATTGTATCGTTTGTTTTTTACTTTGGCTGTACACTGCCCTGAGTCCTTCGGGAGAAGGGCGGTATAAAAATCGAATAAATAATAATAATAAAAATAATAATAATTTAAATAGCTAAAATTTATAGATTCTTAAGAAGGAAAAATGTATTTTCCCATACAATTTGTTTTTATCTTTTTGTATATCATGGAGATTTTTTGTTATTACTTTAATGAATGGGGGTGGGGGGAATGAGTGGGGTTTTGTTGCAGATTTGAATCAAGAAGATCCAAGGCCATTAGGCCTAAATCTCCCAAGAGACTTTCTCATCATTCCACCCAAAAGAGAAATGCTACTCATAATTTTGCAGTTAGATCATCTTTCATGATTCTGCCATGCAGACTCTTTTCCCAGAGAAATATCACCTGCTGTAACATAAGGCAGTGTTCATGTATGCTTGCATGCATTAACATTATAGAACAGGAAACAGAATATTATGATCAACTTTGAAAGCAAGAGAAATGTAGATCAATACAATGTAATGACCCTCGAATTAAATCTGGTCAGTCTAGCCATAGATGGGCTATTGCCCTTTGCTTATAAAATCTTTTGATGAGGAATCCTGAGGATATGTATTTTCTTCACAGAGGATTAGCTGGACATCAGGAAAGCGCACAGCCGCACAAGCACAAAAACCACAACAGTGCCTTAGGTCAAAGGGTCACTTTTTGTGACTCAGCATTAAGAAGATATGAACTGCAGCACAGCCTTTTAATGGGATGGAATTACATTGTAGTTATGTTCATCTTAAAGGTTTAAAGTGGAATTCCAAGAAAGAATAAAAAAAGTTGGAGAGTCACTGGAAGATGGCTTTTCTTTTCAAAGAATGGTAGATTCAGACCTGCAAATCAGATCAGGAAACAGAGGCTGAACAGTATTAGCTTTATTTTTTAACAAAACCCTGCATTGCATTATATATAATACATAGTTGCTCATAACAGAAGGGTTACAAGAAGAAACATGAAATTTAACAAACAGCAACAGAGCAGAACTAAAAAAATTCTACCTTAGTATCAGTTTAAAAAACAATATTTTTGCCAAAACAAACAAACAACAAAAGATGAAAAGGACATAAATGTAATAAATGCACTCCGTCGCCTTCGACAAGAACTCCGTCGCTTTCGACAAGACCTAAGTTTAACTCATAGAATCATCTACTGTAATGTCCTTCCTGTTAAAGACTACTTCAGCTTTAATTGCAATAATACAAGAGCTCAATGTTAACCGCTTTAATCTAGATTGCAGAAAATATGACTTCTGTAACAGAATCATCAGTGCTTGGAACACTTTACTTGACTCTGTGGTCTCTTCCCATAATCCCAAAAGCTTTAACCAAAAACTTTCTACTAGTTTCTCTTTTTTCTTTATATATATATCAATATATATATTGATAAATGAAGGGAGGAATTAGAAACGTATCTGTTTATGTGGAATAGAGGTGAGATTTTTGGTGGTGGGTCTTTGGACTGGACGCTGATTGAAAATCCTTCCTTGCCTTCTTCTATTGGAAACAATGGAACTTCAGGGATTAGACTAGTGGATTACTGTCCTGAGCAAGACATTGGAATAGATGGCCTCTAAGATATTTTCCACATCATGCATTTTGAATCTAAAAAAGTGAATGATTATAAATGAGCTTCAAATGGTTTTATGAGGAAATACCCTAGCACTGGAAAAACAGGGTTCAGATTAAAATATCCCAGAAAAAGGCAATGTAAAGCCATGATTCTTCCAAGGAAACTATATGGATGCAGTCACTAAAGCCAAGATGACATTTTTATGTTTAGGATCACACCAATATTCCCAATTATAACATTATATTAATTTATTATGTAATTGCCAGCAGCTTTGAATGTCATTCTGTAGCAGAAATACAGAACATGCTATAAATCCAACAAACAAGTATGCTTGATTGATTTGAAAAGTCCTTAAATGAATTTCAGGTCATGTTTGCTTGTTTGTTAATCAACCATAACTGCCTTTCATTTAATTTGGTATAATTGCAAACCTTTTTATCTTTGTAAATGAGACTTTGAATTGAACTGGCCAGTAACATTTGATGTTAGGATAAATCGGTGTTTTTCAAACTCAGCAATTTTAAGACACGATGTGCACTTCAACTTCCAAAACACCTCAGCCAGAATGGGAGTCAAAGTCCACATTATTTTAAAAGATGCCGAATTTCGCAAACATTTGGTTAATTTGTCATTTATTTTTCTCCAGCTATAACATTCAGATGAATTGTGGAAACTTGGGAGATGCATATTAAATATCTAGAAATATATTCATAGAAATTATATTTCCTTGACGCCTCCATTGGTCATTTCATTCATAACCACGATTGGCTATGGAACTTCATTTCATTCATATTCAAATCAAATTTGGAAACGCTCAGGGGATGGCGCCATAATATGACGTCACGCGCGCCTATAGGAAGCGGAAGTGAAGCTTCCATTCTCTCTCTTTCCCCGGCGAGGTTCGGAATTGAAACATGGCTCCCAAGAGCTCCCGTCGAACGGGTTCGCATAAGACGCACTCCTTGGCCCGCCAGTGGAAAACGAAGCGGCGGCGACGAGATCTGGATGAGATCCACCACGACATGTTGCCTGAGAACGCGACGAAGCTGCTGCGTCAAGAGCTGGATCCCGACCTGCCTGGCAATGCCCAGCACTACTGCCTGCATTGCGCGTGCGTCAAGAGAGAAAGGCGGGGGGGAGGGGTGGTGATCCCCGTGGAATGCCCTTTGCACATAGAGATAAGAATTAGACCTGACCAACTTCCTCGGTTGTGGGATAGAAAACTCTCTTTAGAAAAATGTTTCTCAACCTTGACAGGGGTAAGATGTGTGGACTTCCAATTCCCAAAATTTCCCAGCTAGCATGTTGTTTGGGGAATTCTGGGATTTAGGAATAGAATAGAATAGAATAGAATAGAATAGAATAGAATAGAAGAATTGAATTGAATTGAATTGAAATGAAATGAAATGAAATGAAATGATGAAATGAAATAATGAAATGAAATGAAATGAAATGAAATGAAATGAATTGAATTTTTTATTGGCCAAGTGTGATTGGACAAACAAGGAATTTGTCTTGGTGCAGATGCTCTCAGTGTACATAAAAGAAAAGATACATTTGTCAAGAATCATAAGGTACAACATTAATGATAGTCATAGGGTACAAATAAGCAATCAGGAAATAATATAAATATAAATAGTAAGGATACAAGCAACAAAGTTACAGTCATACAGTCGTAAGTGGAAGGAGATGAGTGGTGGGAATGATGAGAAGATTAAAAGTGCAGATTTAGTAAATAGTTTGACAGTGTTGAGGGAATTATTTGTTTAGCAGAGTGATGGCGTTCGGGGAAAAAAATGTCCTTGTGTCTAGTTGTTCTGTACAGTGCTCTAGCGTCGTTTTGAGGATAGGAGTTGAAACAGTTTATGTCCAGGATGTGAGGGGTCTGTAAATATTTTCATAACCCTCTTTTTGACTTGTGCGGTATACAGATATACTGTATACATTTCCTGAATGCCATCATTCTGCTTAACAACTAATTCCCACAACACCGTCAAATAATTTACTAAGACTGTATTACTATTATTCTTCTTTTCCTTATTAGTATCTATCTCTTCCCACTTATGACCATGTTGCTTGTATCTTTCATTTTATATTGTTTTTATTTGTTTCCTAGTACGATTTGATAGCTTATTAGTAACCTTGACTATCACTTAAGTTTTGTATCTTTTTATTCTTTATTCTTGATGAATGTATTTTATTCTCCTTATGTATACTGAAAGCATATACACCAAAGACAAATTCCTTGTGTGTCCAATCACACTTGACCAATAAAGAATTTTATTCTATTCTAAAGTTCTTGGTTTAAAGTAGCCCATTTTGAAAAATGCTACTTTAGACATAAATGAGAGTTGCCTATCAAAATGTAAGATTTTAGCTGCAGAATGTATGCGGGAAAAACTAAAAAAGTTGCTTTTTTCTTTTTCAAAGAAAGGGCCGAATTTTATGGGTTTAAAAAATTAAATTAATTAGGATGCAAAAACAAACAAACACTTAGGCAGTTGTTAGGTGGTAACAAAGAGCCAGAGTTTTCTGCATTATTTTGCCATCCCATCCAGATTTTTGCATACCAAACCTGGAGCCCTAATTGTAGACAAAGGGAGCAAAGATGAAGTTGGACTCTAACATTTCCTTTCAATTTTTGGGGTGGAGGTGGGGAGAGAAAAACTGCAGCCCAAATCTGGTCACAATTTTTAAAACTTTATTTGATAAACGTACAGTTCATTATTTCCATTTTAGGGAAGGGCATGTAATGGAGATCAGCTTATGATAGCCCTGTAGCACAGTTCTCTTTTAAAGGTTCAAAAGGTGTAAGTCTGCAAATTAATTTGGTTTTTCTGCTACTCAGCAAATCCAATGAGCCTAAATTTGAGAAAGAGGCCAGAGGCAAGTCACCCATCATCTTTCACTGCTTTCAAACAGCTCCTTCCAATCCCGGAGGAAATTTTATTCCCATTCATTCTTTTAGATTTTTATCCTTTAATTTTTTTATAAATAACTCAATAACGCATACCTACTACTATTCCCCCCTCCTAGTTTGCGGACTTCTTTGTATGCCCACAGCTCTAACCTGATTTGAACAGTTTACTGGCACAAATCTTAACTACATTTAATGCTGTCTGGGTTCCCTTCTAACCTAGGTTTGTTAGTTTGGATCTGAAACCCAAATTTTAAACATCAGTTGTGAAACTGGGTTAGTGTTAGATATTAAAAACATTTGCTGATGCAGTTTTGATGTTAGTGGTAGGGAGTGGACCTGTTCCAAGCAGAGTGCAGTTTTTCCTGTTTTATCTGTAAATAGAGTCTGCCCTCGAGAAGATGAGAACATTTTAGAAAGTGAAATGATATTAAGGAGTGATCTGTAGTTATCGTTGGCCTAATTGGCTAGTAACTGCATTGGAGCAAAATATATCCTAGTATATTGATTGATTCATTGCTTTCAAACCAGTCTTCACTCCTCACAACTTCATGCAGGTTTCTGGTTTTCTGGCTGAGGAATTTTGGGAGTTGAAATCCACACGTTTTAAAGTTGACAAGTTTGGAGACCCCTGCTGTAAGCTGATGGAAAGTTAATGGAAAGCAAAGCTGGTTGAGGAATTCTGGGAGTTGAATCCACAAGTCTTAAAGTTTGACAAGTTTGGAGGCCCCTGGCTTACAGCATGCTTGTTTCTTCTTCTGTCTTCTCAGGCGATATTTCATTGACTTAAAAAGTATGAAGGATCATTTCAGATCAAAAGTTCACAAAAAGAGGTAATGTTAACTTTATTTAATTGGTGGGGGTGTGGTGTGGTGGAGTACCAGCAGTCCATTTTCTTGAACCTGAACCGTCTCTTCTGAATGGCCTACCTGTCACATTTCTCTAGCAAATATATAATCGAAATGTATGCCAGTGGCAAAGAAGATGGGATTTCATTCAGGGTTTGTGCCCTTCATCGACTGGAATATCAGCATTTGCAAAACTTTTGGATTTATTTGTGTGTTGTTGTTGTTGTTTAAGACTGAAGCAGCTGAGTGAGGAGCCGTACACCCAGGAGGAAGCTGAGAGGGCTGCAGGAATGGGATCTTACATTCCACCCAAGAAAATTGAAGTCCACACACAAGCTCTCGATGAGATGGATGAATCCAGCTAAGGCACAAGGATATTTTTTTCCCCCATCTGAAAAAATCTGGAGATAACTAAGATATGGAAACATCGGTATAACTAGATGGTTATATCTTTAAAGTTGTGCTATTTATTGTAGTACGTTTGCGGTATTTATACTGAAATGTATAGGCAGATGAGAAAGATCAACCCACTTGGATGGAAAAAAGACATTTTACCCCCTTCTTGTTTGGTATGAATTAAGAGTTCAGCAGAGGCAGGAACCATGCTGCTCAAGTGGGCTTGTTTTTGATTCCCTTGCGATGGTTTTAAATGTTACGGTAGACTTTCAGCTTTTCGTTCTTAATGTTCCACTCTTCCATTGGGCCCACTTAATAAACGAGCTGATAATCTGGTTGGCTAATCCTTGCCTATTTTGCTTTGGGGGTTTGATTTGAATATGTGTTGAAGGATGTTTTCTGTAACTTATTTATTTATTTATTTATTTTCTCAAACACATACTAAACAATATATATAAGTCTAAGCATGAAATAAACACACAAAATGAATACAACCAAAGGGAACATTAGGACAGGAATGGTAGGCACGCTGGTGCTCTTATGCATGCCCCTTACAGACCCCTTAGGAATGGAGTGAGGTCAACAGTAAACAGTCTTAGGTTAAAGTTTTGGGGATAACTTGTTAGAAGAGGAACAACTGATGCTATTTTGACCTTTTGGGGGGTTTAAGCTTTTAAAAATCACATTGGTGTCACGGATCAGAATCTCTCATTAAGCATGCATAGAAATAGTTGCGTTTTCTTTCCCTTGAAAGTAGAGTCAGGTTGTTCAATGGGGGAAATCCTCTAAACTGGAGCGTTACAAGTCTATGCCACTGATGAATCACTGGAGAAGGAAGACGAATTCTAGTTTGGTTCAGAGGTAGAATGTTGGTTAAGAACTGAAACATAATGGTAGAGGTGAACCACCTCTTGATGACTGGGTAGCCATGATTAATACCTGGGAGAAGACAAGAGCCCTGCAGATGGTGTGAACCGAGTGGGCAGGTCATGTCAGAATTTCCTTAGTTACTTCCTGAAACTTGTATGACACTCCTATTAACAAGCAAACCAATTCCTCATTCCCATACTAAGGCTAAAAACATAGGTAAAATACACTTGATTCAAATGAATAAAACTATTTCTCAACTGTGGAAACTTTTCAGATGCGTGGACTTCAATTCCCAGGATTCCCCAGCCAGCCATGAAACATGGTCTCTTGCAAACTCCCTTTGTTGCTTCTTTCCATGATTTATTAAAATCATTGTTTTCACTTAGAGCAGAGAAACGAGTTAGATCCCAGTTTCCAATCTAATCTTTGAAATCAGAGACAAAGCAAAGTTATTTGGAAGTAGGCAGTAAATGAGAGTCCTTGGAAACAATTTAAGAAGGCACAGTGCATCATGGCTAGAGATAAAAGTGTGGATAAGTGACCACATAATTCAGTTTAGGGTTAATAGGCTACAATTATATCTTTAGCATAGCAAATCTTGTTTTGAACCATACTTATTTTTAGTTCAGTGTTACGAGTCTCACACTTTGATCATCCTTCACCTACACAAACATCTTTTCATGCCAAAAGAAATTTAGATTTTAATTTATACAGCTTTTGCAATTTGGTAATTCTATATCATTTTTCCTTGTAACATTTTCTACCAAAATCAATGTTCTAAGTTTTAAGGAAGTGAAATATTTGGAGAATATATTTTCAAATTTCAAATTACAAAGAGGAGAAAGACAATGCCAACCTGGAGTAGGGAAGATGTATTCTGGGATGTACTTGCACCTTTGCAATATATTGAGTTGATTTCCTGACTACAAGTGGCAAGGAGACGTGATGGTACAGTGGTTAGAATGCATGTTAACTCAGTCTGCAGCAAGCAGTTTGATCCTAATCGGCTCAAGGTTCACTCAGCTTTCCAGCCTTCCAAGGTTGATAAAATGAGGACCCAGATTATTGGGGGCAATATGCTGACTTTGAAAACTGCTTGAAGTGTGCTGTAAAGCACTATGAAGTGGTATATAAGTCTAAATGCTATTGCTAAGTGCTAGTGCTATTTTCAAAATTGTGGGATGTGGAGATCTGCTATTACCAAACTTTCCCTTCATAAAGTTGTTCTATAGTCTGCTGATAAATTAATATTAAATTTGCAATCCATAAGCATTCCACATGAAGCTTTCTCTGATAACCGCAGCCTGTGGTTTATGATTTGCATAAATAATTGTATTGTTCAGCATTTTATATCTAGCTTCTGTTGCCTTGACTTTATATCTGGTTAGTCAATTTTGGGATTTTTAAAGGAATTTCAAAGGAATGAGCAAACCATTAAGGAGGACTGGGTGACTGAACAGCCCAGAGCATGAAGAAATGATGAGAAAGAAACTCGGCCAAACTTGGATTTTGTTTGATATAAGACAAATATATTCTTGGACTGGCTTTCAAGATTCTGTTAGTATACCTTACAATGATACAGTAACATTCCATGATTCCTCTGATTCTTACATGCCGACTGGGGAATTCTGGGAATTGAAGTACCCAAGCTGCCAAGTTTGGAGACCCCTGCTGTAGGAGAGCAGGCTAAGCTGGAAAGTGGGGTTAAACATATTATCAGTTTGGAGTCATTGCATTGCCACTAGATTCTTATATAGAGGTAGCAGTAATAAACTCTTCTGTGCTTTGAACTCAACAAATACTCTCATTATTCGTGTCTAACACTTAGCCTGTCCTAGCTCAAAGAACTAACATGGGGGGAAAAAATCAAAGATTACACATATCCCCCTTCCCCATGACATTTTTTTAATTCATTCACATTCTAAGCCATGTGGAAATATCTTAGCTATTTTTCCTACAATTCTTGTGCTGGTTGTATTACCATGGATATTCACAAATAACCACACTGACATTTTCTGCTCTGATATTTTGAGCACTCCGTAAGATAGTTTTCAAATAACACAAAGCCAAAGGAATGGATTTGCATAAGCCAAAAACAAACCAAATTATAGTTTAGATGAGTGAACTAGATCACATCTCATGTTCCCATTGAATGGAGGATTTGTTCCATTAAAATATTTAGATGATCTAAACAGCATACTGGGAACAGAATTAATCCTTTGCTACATTAGTCAAACATATCCCAGGGTGCGCATTTAGCTGTTGACATCTGCTGAAGCAGCATATTGTTAGCTCTGAATCAGCAAAACTAAAAGCTTTCTTCTTTGGAAGAAGAAAGAAAAATGTTTTTCATCATTATTGCACTCTCCTTTTGCTGTGTAGCAGAGACAAAGTGCTAAATTGAATTTTGTTTATTAATTGTGATTAATTCTGTTACCTCCCTCTATACTCCAAGGTTCTGCATTTTAAAATTTTCTAGTCCTCATGGTTAGGGGATATTATTTCAGAGATGAAGGTATTGATAGTTGAAATAACCAAACATAGATTTAAAGATTAGCAACGTGGTGCCTAGGAAAGCATTTTTTTTTTGGCCTGTCATTACCACCAAATGCCACTTGCAACTCCTTTAAATTGAGTGACTGGATAATAAAACTGAAAATGGCCTTATCTTGCAAAATCACAGTGTTTTTTGGGTAAATACACCAACTTGTTGCATGAGATTCTAATCCTGCCCTAGACGTGAAAACTGGCTTGGCGACGTTGGGAAATTTTGTAACCCTAAATATGGGTTCACAGTGTGTAATTATTTTCACATAACATGGTATGCTCAAACCAAACATTTACGGCTTTCCTTGATGAGACAACATGCGAAGGCAAATCTATTGTAAATTTCTTAGTTTAAACTGGCATTACATAAAATATGAGTGCAGCTTTTCTCTTGAAGGCTGTTATAGGCTGATTTATATGGGGTTGTTTTTTTTTATTAAACTAAGTGAAAATCTGTTAGAGGCTGCCTGGAAAATAAAGCTGAAGCAAGCAATGGGAGGGGCAGACCCAACAACCTATCTGGGGACCCTTTCCTGAGATACGAAGTTCTGGTTACAAGAGACAGGCCTTTAATCTGATTGCATGAAGACAAAAGGTATAATTAAATTACAGACCACACAATAATGTTAATTTCAATTAACTTATTATTGAACATTATTATTAAGGAAATGGCAGCATAAGACACTCGACTAGATGGCAGCAATGAAGCTTGGTTGGTCTCAAACTGCTAAACAGAGTTTAACCTGGTTAAAAATCCATCAGGCTGAATGGATTGAATTGCTGGCCACTTTGAGAATTCGACAAGATATTTCTTTGCTTATTTAGTTAGTAGCTGGATCCCCGTGCTTCGCTACGAAACTATGTGATTGGGCTTGATAAATCGACATTTGAATCCTCCCCTATCCTCTCCCCTTCTCTCCCTCAGCCTTGCCCCACAGAAGCGTCTCCTTTCCTCTCCCCTTCTCTCCCTCAGATTTTCTAGCCCCTTCTCTCCATGAGGCTTGCCCCACAGAAGCCTCTCCTCTCCCCTTCTCCCCCTCAGCCTTGCCCCACAGAAGCCTCCCCTATCCTCTCCCCTTCTCTCCCTCAGGCTTTCTAGCCCCTTCTCTCCCTGAGTCTGGCCCCACAGAAGTTTATCCTATGCCAGCGATGGCTAACCTTTTTTTCCTTGGGTACCAAAAGCATTTGCGTGCACGCTATTGCACGCTCGCACATGCCCACACCCATAACGCAATGCCACTCCCACATGCCCTGCCCCCTGCATATGCGTGCAACCCTCACATGCACATGCAACCCCCCATGTGCACATGACCCCCCTCCCCCCATGCATGTGCACGCGACACATCCCAAAACAGCACTGGGGGGGGGAGCCTCCAAAATGGCTGGGAGGGGGGGAAAGCCTCCAAAATGGTGGGGGGGGGAAACACTTTGCCTCCCAAAATGGCTGGGAGTAGGGGGGAAAGCCTCACCTTCCAAAACAGCGCTGGGAGGGGAATCTCCGGAGATCTGGGGAGGCACAGGCAGCAGAAACTGAGGAGAAAGGTAAGTCCCCCCACGTGTCTCCTGCTTGCAGGGCAGACCCGAAAATCAGCTGGCTGGCGGGAACCGTGCGTGCATGTACAGTGGAGCTGAGGTGGGCAATGGCTCGCATGCCTGCAGAGAGAGCTCAGGTGGCACACGTGCCATATGTTCGCCATCACGGTCCAATGCTATCCCATTCTCTCCAGAGTTATTTTCAAGTTGGGAGGGGGAGTTGAACATCTAACTAATTAGCATCAGAGCGTGCTAATCATAATATAGGAAATACTAATGCTCTGATGGTCATTTTGAAAAATCCTTTCTTAATGAGCACCTAGAAGCCAAGAGGAACATAACATGGCAAATTTCAAATTTGTAGGCTTTACGGTTCCGGAGATTTTATGATTAATGCGTGAGTGGTTTTTGCTTTTATATACTGTATATGTAGATTTCATATCCCAGCTTTATTATTTTTATAAGTAACTCAAAATGGCAAACATATCTTCCTCCTCCTATTTTCCCCACAACAATCCTGTGAGGTTGGGCTGAAAGAGACTGATTAGCCCAAGGTCACCAAGCCAGTTTTCATGTCTAGGGCAGAATTAGAATTCACACTCTCCAGGTTTCTAGCCTGGTGCCTTAAAGCACGGTTATTAAACCATCAAGAACCCAGTTTCGCTCAAAAGATTCTTTTCTTTTTTCAGTAGGATGTAGTCTTCAGATTACAGATTGGCCGGTTATATATAAATACTGATATAGGAGATGACCAGGCTGAGCCAGTAGTGAAATCCATTTTTTTTTTACTAACGGTTCTTCGCGCGTGGCTTGGTGGGCATGGTGTAGCTTGGTGGGTGTGGCTTGGTGGGCGTGGCAGGGGAAGGATACTGCAAAATCTCCATTCCCACCCTATTCCAGGGGAAGGACACTGCAAAATCCCCATTGCCTCCCCACTCCTGGGGGAAGGATATTGCAAAATCTCCATTCCCACCCCACTCTGAGGCCAGCCAGAGGTGGTATTTGCCAGTTCTTCAAACTACTCAAAATTTCTGCTACCAGTTCTCCAGAACCTGTCAGAACCTGCTGGATTTCACCCCTGGGCTGAGCCCGAGGGGTCAATGCATCATCAGCCTTGAGTTCCTTAGCACCTACAAAAGATCTACCGTATATACTCGAGTATAAGCCGAGTTTTTCAGCACGTTTTTTGTGCTGAAAAACGTCCCCTCGGCTTATACTCGGATCGGCTTATACTCGGATCGGCTTATACTCAGTTTGTTTTTAAGCCCTCGGCTTATACTCGAGTATATCGGCTTATACTCGAGTTTTTTCTTTTTCACATTTTACGGACGGCTGGAAGCCCTGCCGGTGCAGTGAGAGGGCGGGCGGGGAGCCGCCAGCCTTCTCAGCTGAGGGAGGAGGTTTCAACCGTAGGTGCCTCATTTCCCACCCTCGGCTTATACTCGAGTCCCCAGTTTACCCCAGTTTTTGGGGTAAAATTGGGGACCTCGGCTTATACTCGGATCGGCTTATATTCGAGTATATACGGTAATTTCAGCCCACCTTGAATTCCATTGACTCTTCATCTATCATCAATTTGCTTTGACCGTTAGTAGTTCAGGTTCTTGCAGAAAACATAAGATTTTGCAATAAATCTTTATTTTCATTTGAACTGCCTGAACCTCTGATTTTCCTGCATTTGAAAACTGGGTATGATCTATGCAAATTTCACTGGGCATGTTTCCTGTTGTGGAGTTGAGGCCAGACAGACAATTATGGTATGCTCTAAATGCTGGTGTTTTTACCCTGCAGCACCAGATTAATGCAAAACTGAGCTCTTGGAATGTAACATTTCAAAACTTTGTTCGCTCTTGATTTTTGTTTTTGTTTGGTACAAACTCAGAAAAACAAGGGTGTCCCAGTTTTCCACTCCACATAGCTTTTGCTCCGAGTAAAATATTTAGCATTTTAGCTGTACAAAAAAAGAATCCAGCAGCCTGTATAAAGCATGCAAAATTACATAATCTTTCTTCCCACATGTCCTATTAGATATACCGTAATTTCTTTTTGTGTGTCTGTGCGTGTGAGTCATGAATTGAGAAGGGCAAAGAATTACACAATACAGAATCCTTGGCGCTAGCCGCTGCTTTGAAATATTTTTATTAGGCATTTCAAACATTACTTAGTACTCGCATAAGGTAAAAAATATATATGTATTAAAATAGCCTTTTAACAACTGCAATTCTTAGCGCCACGAATCAACATTTGTCGATCGTGGTCAACAATTGTGCAACAAAGGCTGGATTAGCTTTTGAGAGGTCCCCAAATGACACAGAATATTTAAAACAGAATTAAAAATAAAATAAAATACAGGGGTAGAGACCTCTTACTGTAAGCAGGTGCAAAGTGCTCCATCTCAGCTTATTGATGTCGGGCACAGTAAGCAAACTGAACAGCTGGGGCCGTAGGTTCTTTAGAACAGGGGTCTCCAACCTTGGCAACTTCAAACTTGGAGGAATTTAACTCCCAGAATTCCCCAGCCAGCTTTGCAGCTTTACAGCAAAGCTGGCTGGGGAATTCTAGGAGTTGAGGTTAGGGATAAAATACTCCCGGATTGTACCGGATCGCGCGATCCGGTAGAGATCATGGCCGCCCACCTGCCCGGATGTCATTACTTCCTGGTTTTAACCAGGAAGTAATGTGTTTTTTACTTTCTGCGCATGCGCAGAAGGTCTGGATATGCATATGACGCATGCGTGCACTTCCGTACTGGTAAGGAAGGTAACTAGATTTCACTCCTGGTTGAAGTCCTCCAGGCTTAAAGTTGCCAAGGTTGGAGACCCCTGCTTTAGAATGTTGGTGTGAATCATAGGAGCCTGGGATGGAAAGATAACAACAGGAGATCCTGCATGAAAGTGTCTTTAGGAAACAATCATAACTTTGATGAGAAAGCAATTGCATTGCCTGCCATGGAGATAGACTTAATCCCCAGCAGTTACCTACTGAAAGATAGCCAATCGCTGCCAATAAAAGAAACTTCTGTATAATATTGGCAAAGATCTCTGGCATGGCTGGACCGATTCGATCGTAGCTGATCTTGGATGTGATTGTCTTGATACGGGAGGGTTTTTTTAAAAAATTTGTTATAGGAGGAGAAATATACAGACATCCAACCTTCTGTTCATCCCCCTCCCCCCCCTTGCCCTGTTGATGCATTATTCTAATCGAAAAAAGAATGTTCTCCTGAATCCCCAGCCTCCGTTCTAATCACCAGTTTAATGTTATTTAGGTCACAGATGTCTGGACACATGTTCTCTTATGCAATGCTGGCAGGCTGCAGTTTCCCATAAAGCAGCTTTTCTGCCTAAAGGCACAGGGACATTACACAATCACTTGCTCTGCTGTTCTAACCCTCTTTCCCTTCTCCCCCAATTTTCCCATCATTGTAGATCAGAAGGAAGGAAACGACCCCATTGGAAACCTCTTTCTTTAGAACGCCGCAAAAGAGGCTTTTCCTTGGAGTTCTCTGTTTCCATCTGTAACGCGGAACCCAGGGTTGATCTGATTTTATTTTTTAATTGTCCCATCTTTTTCCCTTTTCCTTCTCAGTTCACATCGGATAACGTTTCATGACCCTTTGCCTTTTAAGTTAGCTATGCATGTTGCCTAGAAAATGAAGAAAAATAGACCTAGTGCAGGGGTCGGCAACCTGCAGCTCTGGAGCCGCGTGTGGTTCTTTCATCCCTCTGCTGTGGCTCCCTGTCGCCGGTCAGCTCCACAATTGATAGGGCTTTTGGTTAGGACAGGTAGAAGAAAAAGGATGCCGCGCTAGGAGGAGACTGATGCGGTAATTGGACTTCTGGTCGGCTCCAGAATTGAACAGTGGCTTCTGGTTAGGACCTTTGCGGCTCTTTGAGTGTTTAAGGTTGCCGACTCCTGATCTGGAGCAATGGGGAAATTGAGCTGGGAGCTCATTATGAGGGCAAATGGAAAAGTGCTTTGCTTCTTAAGGACTTCCGATTCCCACCCATGGTTGTCCAAAGTCAGAAGTCAAGGAGTTGGCTTTGACTCTCTGATCAAAGCCCTGACCCCCCCTTTTTAAAAAAAAAATGTATTGCACCTTAAATGCATGTAAAAAATGAGTAGGGCTTAGACTGCTCAATCCCTAGATTGAGTTTTTGACATACACACGAAAGGTATCCTGATTTCCAGCCTTCAGAAATACACAACAAATTCCTCCAAATTTAACCATGCCTTTCCAATGACTTGACTTTTATAGCTTTCCAGGAATGAGTTTCTGGCTCTGCCTGGGAATATGGTCCTTCCCCTCTCTAAAAGTCATAGAGAGTCTTGACAAGAGCCTCACAGAGGTTTTGGGCCGCCAGTACCAATGCAGGGCAGGATCCACCTTCTAAATCACTTTGCATCCATTTATGCTTTCGATATCAGCCTCAGATTATTTCTGTGGTATGTTAACCTCCCATAACCAGAAGGTCCAGTGGTGGACCTTCAAATTTTTTTACTACCAGTTTGGTGGGCATGGCATGGCTTGGTGGGCGTGGCAGGGGAAGGAGACTGTAAAATCTCCATTCCCACCCCACTCCAGGAGAAGGATACTGTAAAATCTCCAGTCCCTCTCCAATCCAGGGGAAGGTTACTGCAAAATCCCTATTTCCTCCCGATCAGCTGGCACTCGGGAGGCAGAGAATAGATGGGGGTGGGGCCAGTCAGAATTTTTACTACCGGTTCTCCGAACTACCCAAAATATCCGCTACCGGTTCTCCAGAACTGGTCAGAACCTATTGAAATCCACCTCTGGCAAGGTCCTTCTTTTCCTCTTTGCGAGACTCATACAAGATGCTATAAAGTCTAACTCCAGATTACTGTACAACAATTCCACTGTTCATATCATACAACATGCTAAAACAAGCACTGGTTTTCCTCAAACTATTCAACTCTATTGCCCTCATCCTGGGGTGGGTTTTGTTTTTTTTTACTTATTTGTTTTAAAGTTCCTTAGGGATTAGATTACCTGAAAGGTGACACAGCCAGACAAAAAGCTCCTGATGAACCGAGAAAGCAGGGTGAGATCCAAGCAGAAACTTGTGAACCAACCAGATCTTCAGCTAAAATAGTTGTATGAAACCCTGCAACCTTGTAGATGATGGCCCCACTAAAGGGGAATAGGTAGGTTTAGAAACATTGGGGTCTATCCTTTTGGGTGAGAATCAGTGTTGGGTTCCTACCAGTTTGCTCCAGTTCGGGCGAACCGGTAGCATCGGTGGCAGGAGGCTCCGCCCACCTGCCTGGATGTCATCAAGGATGCTCTGTGCATGCGCAGAAGCGCTGTGCGCAAGCAAAGCAAGCGCATGCGTGTGTGCTCACAGTTCCGAACCGGTAGCGAAGGTAAATGAAACCACTACCGGTGAGAATCCAAAAAAGCAAAGCAAGCACAGATGAAAAGAGTTTCGAGAACTACCCTTCCATTATAGGAGAAGAACATAAAAGGCAATGCACATCGTAACGTGCATGACTAAAGGCTGCGTACAAACTCCAACAGAAATATGTTCATGAGTCCACAGGTTGAATAAAGTACCAGAGATTCCGCCATCTTCTTTGGTCTGGGTCAGTCACTCCTGTTTGGTAGCTGGGCCTAAAGTTTCTGGAGGAGGCTTGATCTCTTCAGACAGCTGCCGGACACTGTAGTAGGAAAGGCTCAGTCCCATCATTGCTAAGATCAGGGCCAAGTGATTCACCAGCCGATCTTCAGGCTCTGATTCAGACCCACTGGCCAGCTGCATCTGTAAGAAAATACATTAATTTTAAACATTTTAAATGGAGGGATGCAACTGTTTGGGGACAGAACCTACCTGGTGCCTCAAAATACCTTTTGGATTTTGAGAAAGCACATTTATTTATTTATTTTTATTTTATTTGTTGAGCATGTAAAATTAGATAATATATATAAGTATAAGCATGAATTGAATACATAAAATGAATACAATTAAAGGGAACATTAGGACAGGGACGGCAGGCATGCTGGTGCTCTTATGCACGCCCCTTACAGACCTCTTAGGAATGGGATGAGGTCAACAGTAGCCAGTCTAAGGTTAAAATTTGGGGGGGTTGGGATGAAACCACAGAGTCAGGTAGTGCATTCCAGGCATTGACCGCTCTGTTGCTGAAGTCATATTTTCTGCAATCGAGTTTGGTGTGGTTTACCTTAAGTTTGTATCTATTGCGTGCTCATGTATTGTTGTGGGTGAAGCTGAAGTAGTCATTGACAGGTAGGACATTGTAGCAGATGATTTTATGTACTATGCTTAGGTAAGACTGAAGTCGGCGTAGTTCTAAGTTTTCTAAGCCCAAAATTTCAAGTCTGGTGGCATAAGGTATTTGCTGCAAGCAGAGGAGTAGAGGATTCTTCTTGTGAAATATTTCTGGACACGTTCAATTGTATTAATGTCCTATGCACTGCGGGTTCCATGATAGACACACTCTTCCAGAAGCTGTCATCATGTATGTGCGTCTGTATGCATGTACACCCCCCCCCTTCAAGTCAGTGTTGTCTCCGGATGAATGCTTGGACTAGTTACTGCAATTTTCAGAAGTGGTTTGCCATTGCCTTCTTCCCAGGTCTAAGGGGCTGGTTCAAGGTGATGCAACTGGCTTTGTGCCTAAAGCAGGATTAGAACTCACAGTCTCCCAGGTTCTAACCTGGCGCCTTAAATCATTACACCAATAATAATAATAATAATTGGAATAATTGCCTTCCAAATTGCCTAAAGCTTTAGCAATTATGATTTTAGTAACTTTGCATTAAAATACAAACAGGCGAGTTTTGCCTCTTGCCTCAGAGGTTTTACTGTACTCAGAGGAACCTGCTCAGAAGAAAACCCACTCAGGTTTGCATTGTACGTGGACTCTCTTCTGTAAGGATCAGTGGGATACCGATAGCTTTTCTCCCATAACATATCTTTATGGAACATTCTCCCTCTAGCGATCAGGATGGCCCCAACTCTGGTAGCCTTTCATAAGGGCCTAAAGACCTGGATCCAAGCGCATGCAGAGCAGTGGTGGGTTTCACAATTTTTTACTACCGGTACTGTGGGTGTGGCTTGGTGGGCATGGCTTGGTGGGCGGTGCAGGGGAAGGATACTGTAAAAGCTCCATTCCCACCCCACTCCAGGGGAAGGATACTGTAAAAGCTCCATTCCCACCCCGCTCCAGGGGAATATTACTGCAAAATCCCCATTTCCTCCTGATCAGCTGGGACTTGGGAGGCAGAGAATAGATGCGGGCAGGGCCAGTCAGAATTTTTACTACCGGTTCTCCGAACTATTCAAAATTTCCGCTACCAGTTCTCCAGAACTGGTCAGGACCTGCTGAACCTCACCTCTGGTGCAGGGACACACATCTTGCTTATATTATAGTTTTATGGGATATGACATTTTCTCCCCTGCTGTGTGTTTTAATTTTTGTATTGTCGCAATTGTTTTTACTGTAATTTTGTAGGCCTCCCAAATTCACTCGTTAAGATGAACCATGCAAAATGAATGAATGTAATGGAAAGTACAAAATGCAGGTAGCCCTTGACTTACAATCATAATGGTCGTAACAGGTGACAGTCATCAATTTGATCATCCATGTGACTGATCCAATTTCAGGGCCTTTTTTGTGGCAGTCATTAAGCTAACGTAACTGTTGTTAAACAAATCAATTGTTCGCTATGGGCCAGTTTTGCTAAAAACCAGAAGCAAATGCTAGTTTTTGGTAAAAATGCAAAATGTGGTCACCTGAGCATAGGCTGCTGCAAACAGTTATAAATGCAGGGGTGAAATGCTGCCAGCTCTATCTGGCTCGTGGGAGCCAGTAGCGCCAGCGGTGGGTAGTTCAGAGAACCGGTAGCGCCAGCAGCCGGAGGCTCTGCCTCCCCAAACTGGGATGTCGTCACGTCCTGGTTTGACCATCTGCGCATGCGCAGAAGGCTTTGCACATGCTTGTGCACATCAACGAGCCGGTAGGAAAGGTAAGTACATTTCACCCCTGTATAAATGTGTGCCAGTTACCGAACACCCAAAACGCTGTCATGTGACCATGGGGGGGGGAGCCATTGGAACTTTGGAACTGACTAATAAATTCCCCTGTGGAGATCTGTGCCGCGAGCTAAAGACCTTTCTGTTCCATCGTGCAGGGCTGGCTTAATGAAGTTTTTTATTGGGGTTTTAATATAGTTTCATTATAATTCTTTCATCCTTTAATTTAATTAGTTTTTAAATGCTTTTTTAACTTTCTGATTTGTGCTTTTTATCATGGCTGTAAACCGCCCCGAGTCCTTTGGGAGAAGGGCGGTATATAAATTAATTTTTTTAAAATTTGCATTTATATCCCACCCTTCTCCAAAGACTCAGGGCGGCTTACACTATGTTAAGCAATAGTCTTCATCCATTTGTATATTATATACAAAGTCAACTTATTGCCCCCAACAATCTGGGTCCTCATTTTACCTACCTTATAAAGGATGGAAGGCTGAGTCAACCTTGGGCCTGGTGGGACTTGAACCTGCAGTAATTGCAAGCAGCTGTGTTAATAACAGACTGTCTTAGCAGTCTGAGCCACCAGAGGCCCTAAAATAAAATAAAAAAATGTTGAATGGTCACTAAGCGACCCATCGTAAGATAAGGACTACCTATATGTGTGTTTTTCCCAGCCATTCCAAACCCAGATCTAATCCAGCACAACAGAAGGACATCCAGTTACAAATAACAAGAATATAATAAATTGACCACCTCTGCTTTGAGGGATATTGGCAGGGTATAGCCCACAAAATCAAGATGTCAGTCATGATTAAAAGTTAGAATAAGAAATAGAAATAAGAGAGGGGGAATATTAGTGTATACACTTTTATATAATTAAATAAAAGCAATAACAATAATAACTGGGCCTCTGTGGCTCAGACTGCTAATGCAGTCTGTTATTAACAGCAGCTGCCTGCAATTACTGCAGGTTCTAGTCTCACCAGGCCCAAGGTTGACTCAGCCTTCCATCCTTTATAAGGTAGGTAAAATGAGGACCCAGATTGTTGGGGGCAATAAGTTGACTTTGTATATAAATATACAAATAGAATGAAGACTATTGCTAACATAGTGTAAGCTGCCCTGAGTCTTCGGAGAAGGGCGGGATATAAATGCAAATTAAAAAAAACACAAGAGAAAATATGGAATAATTGAATAATGATAGATTGTAACTTAATATAAATGTGTATTATTATTAGAAATATACAAGTTGATTGTATGTAATAACTATGATCATTTCAATTTAATCTATTACAATTTTTTCACAAGTACAATATTCTAATTATACCAATTTCTTACATTACTATCAATTTGCTTATAATATCTTTTTTCTAACCAATGGTAAAATTGATCCCATATCTTAAAATATTCTGAGTCCTCTCTTTCTTTAATCATCAAAGTTAATCTATTCATTTCCGCACAGTCTAAATTTTTTTTAATAACTTCCCCTTCCAGAGGTATTTTCTCTGCTTTCCAATTTTGTGCAAAAACAATTCTTGCTGCTGTTATTATATGTGTAATCAAGTAAATATTTTTTTTACTAATTTTCTCTGGAAGGATACCCAATAGGAACAGCTCCGGTTTTAATTCAGTATGTTGTTGAGTCATTTCTTCTAACCATGTCTTAATTTTGTTCCAATAATTTTTAGCTTCTGGGCATGTCCACCACATATGATAGTAAGATCCTGGTAACTGGTGACATTTCCAACATTTAGCTGATTTATCTTTAAACATTTTTGCCCGTTTTTCAGGAGGCATATGCCATCTATAGAACATTTTATATGAAATAGAGGTATCTAATAGCAAAGTGTTTCCACCATGAAGCAACACATATTGGCACATGGCAGATTCCATAACATAATGTTGCAGTGCAGAGAAGTCCCTGTTTTGAGTTCCAGGGATTCCAACGTGCCCCTCTTTTCATAAGATTTTCATCCCACTTTCAGATGTCAACCTTCCTTCGCTATCAAATCATCATTGCTTTCCACTCCATCTCTCCCCATAGCCATACCTGAAGACTGTTTCTTCCTAAGCGAAGACTTAACTGGTACGCCCTTCTACAAACCTTGATTTTTTCATAGGTTGGAAGACTTTCCTCTTGTTCATGGATACCTTATGCCACCAGACTTGAAATTTTGGACTTAGACAACTTAGAACTACGCTGGCTTCAATCTGACCTACGTGTAGTACATGAAATTATCTGCTACAATGTCCTACCTGTCAATGATTTTTTCAGCTTCAACCACAACAATACACAAGCACGCAATAGATAGAGTGAACCACTCCAAACTCGATTGCAGAAAATACGACTTCAGACTTCAGTGGTCAATGCCTGGAATGCTCTACCTGACTCTGTGGTTTCTTCCCCAAACCCCCAAAAGTTTAAGCTTAAACTGTCTACTGTTGACCTCACCCCATTCCTAAGAGGTCTGTAAGGAGCGTGCATAAGAGCACCAGCCTGCCTATGTCCCTGTCCCTTTTATTCGTAACCATCTCATGTATTCATAACCATGTTTATACTTGTATCTGTTATCTTATATATGCTTGACAAATAAATAAAATAAATAAATAAAATGTTTCAGGCTACAGTAGGGTCTGCCTTCACAGCCTGAACATGAGAAAAAGAAGGAATCCTGCAAATTGTTTTCCTCTTTGTTGTCTTTTTTTGGATTACTAAAATTCCTCTGATCTGCAGCCTCTGATACGGAATACATTATTCAGGACTTTCCAACAAGATCATTCCTATCTGTCTGTCTGTCCTTCCGTTACTCTGGTCTCTAATACAGGAAGAAATTCTGCTTACCTGCAACAGTCGGAAGTATCCTGGGGTCAGACGTCGGAGACGGAAGATCATAGCAGAAGGAAAGAGAGAGAGAGAGAGAAAGAGAGCTCCCCTTCCTAACCCTCTTCTTGTGGGTTTTTGAGTTATTTAGGAAAAAATCAAAGCTGTGGAAGGAAAGGAAAAAGCTTAGGACACGACCAGAGGAAGGGAACCGCAGCGAACATTCTTTGATGTCTGGCAGCGAAATGGTCTCCAGGACTTGACTGTAGACCACTGTTCTGGTGACCCCAAAGTTCTTCTGGCAAAAGATGTGGCGCTAATTGCATGGGTTGTTGTTTGAGTTACTCATTAATTTAATGAGCATCTCAGGCTCATCCTTGTCTACAACAGGGCAACTCCCTGAAATGTATGGTATGTGAAATGCCGCCATCCCTTTCTCTGATGGAACACGTTCCCTGGTTCCCTAGCATTTCCAACCAACTTCAGCTTTCTCCATCTTCTCTCTTTTCACGTCTTCCTCTGATGCTAAGGCAATGGATGTAAATGCACGTACCGCTTAGTGGGTTCAAGATCCTGGTCCTTGCGTATCATCTCCCAGCAATAACGCTGGACGGCTGTGTGCAAGAGATGTTTTTTTCATTTTGCCCTCCTCCCTTCCTGCCCAATGATGAGCCTGCCACTGCTTGCCTTAGCAGCAGCTGTCACAAGGAATCAGCACTCCCCGCACCGCTGACCGCACGCGATCCATGCATCAAGGGGAAGGTTTTTCCTGGCTTTTATTGGGGGAGCAAAATTTGGGAGCTATGTACATCATGAGAACCTCTGAGAACCAGCTCCCACTGTGATGTTGTGAAACAAACCTTCATGGAGGACCAGGTGTTCTAGATCACAGAGGACAATCCATCACTGGAAGAGTCTTACACTCCAAGTTCACTATAAATATGTGAGATGATGATGATAATCTCATCAACCCAACCAACCAGATCAATGACTGGGTAAGGTGGGAACTGAAGTCCAATAACTAAAATTCAGCTGCTGATGTTCATTTGAAGGTCTACCATGGTGAGCAGTATAGCACTTAGATTAAATGATAATTTCTAGATATGCAACTCTAGGTCAGATATGCAAATATTAATTATAGAAAAAGATGCAGGTCTTTTTTTTTTTAAGTGGAAAGAATTTTTTCCAAAACATCATGGAAAAAGCATCCGGAAAACATTGTCAATCGCTTTTCAAAAACAAACAATAATTTCAGAATGACGCACAGAAAGAAGTTGATTCAGCTTCTGTTTTTTAGAAGAACGTTTTCCCATTTGTCCTTCCAAGGGTCTCCTACTCGCTACCTGGAATAGCTTGGACTCAGATTTCATGCAATATACCTGGATTATGCTCTCACTGGACACTGGGACATAATTTGATTGGGTTTGGCTAACAAAACCCCAATGCAACCCTTGTGGTCATCAAACAATAACACATTGCTCATACCTTAGCAAACTGTGGCTTATTTAACAAAACAGGAAAAATATGATGTATAATCCTAGATAGATCAACTCCTAGTTATTTTCCATCAATTTTTGGTCCTTTCTCCTATAGCAGTGCATTTGTTTTCTTTCTTTTTATTAAGCTTTTAACCATTTTTAAAGAATGTTATACCAGAATAAAGATTAAAACAACAACAACAAAGTAAAGGAAAAAATAAAGCATTATGGAAAAACTTGTTAGCAATGTATTCTCTGTTTATTTTCACAACTAACCACAACTTAAATATTTGTACTCTATACTGAAGGTTCTTGCTGGTATTTATTTGTTTACATCCCATCTTTATTATTTTTATAAATAACCCAAAGCAGCAACCATACCTAATACTCCTTCCTCCTCCTCCTGTTTACCCCACAACAGCAACTCTGTGTGGTGGGTTGGGGTGACAGAGAGCGACTGGTCCAAAGTCACCCAGCTGGCTTTCATGCCTAAGGCGGGACTAGAACTCACGGTCTCTTGCTTTCTAGTCTGGTGTCTAACCACGAGATCAAACTGCCTCTCCAAATCTCTTTTTTTAAAGTGATTTCTTCTGTTATTCTTTTGTCTCATTTCCCCCTCTAAAAATCAAATTCCAGATATCTGAAGTTACCTTGCTGTGTGAGGTGTAGTAATATAAGGGAGCCATTCGAGCTTAAATTTGGCTAGATTTGTTTTATTACAGAATGCTAGTTTAACCATTGCTGCAATTTTCTCCCCTTTGGGTCTCTCAATTTTGTATTGTCAGTAAAACTGATCTTTTCCATTGTTGTGTCGAATTTGTTCTTGCAGCTCTCAGCATATATCTGGGTAAATTGGGATGTACCAATAAAGAAGAATGTTTGTAGCTCAGGGTTGAAATGAAGAGTCCTTGGTGCTCTTTCATTACCCTAACTAGGTAACTAGCATTGAGGATGTTACCTAGTTAGGGTAATGAAACATCTGCAAGGAAAAAGAACAAGCTCAGAGAGCACCAAGGACCCCTCAAATTGGGACGATTTTCATGTTTTACGTTCTGAAATTATAGCTAATAAAATGATCAGTTCAGATTGAGTTCAAATTTTATTTTTAGAATTTTCTGAATAACGTGTTTTTTCCAGTACTTTTGAATTTCTTTTACATGTCCATCATTTATGATAAGGTGTTCCTTTTTTGTTGTAGCATTTCCAACTTTTATTGTAAATATGATTTGCCTATCTTGGGCAATTATTGATGGAATTATTTTCTATAACACATTTTGTACCATTTTTCCTTTAAATTGTAACCGAGTATATTTTATTAATTTTTTCCATAGTATTTTTCATTGTTGTTCTCTGATTACTTATTTGTTTTGCATCAACTTTATCGTGCAATTTTTAATTTGTTTCATCTCTGTGTGCTATTTCAATAACTACACACACACAGAGTAATAAACAACCTTGGTTTTGTAAAAGTATTTCGAATTTTGTCATCCTTCTAAAATCCCTCTTTTCTTGATATCACATTTTATTTTTGAGCAATTTCTAAATATTGTACAACGTGGTAAATTCCTACTTAAACTAAGCAGTTCTTGCTAGGTGTTTAATCTATTTTCTGACTCTCATACACCATACTGACATAAGTGATTTGATTTTTCTTGCTGTATTTATCCATGAAATAAAAAGAATTTATCAGTAAAGCTAATGGTGAGGGCACTGTACTTATTCTTGTTTTTAAATAATTCCATATTTTTAAGAAATGTTGTTTATTCCTTCCTTCCTCCCACTCCCTCCCTCCTTCCCTCTCTTTCTATATTTTACCCTCTCTATATATCAGTACTAATGAAGTATTTTAAAGCTTTCTTTAAAATCATTTCTCTTTCACTGGGTTTATTTTCTACTAGCCTTTACCCCATGTTTATATATTTTATTTTTTTTATCCTCTCTCTATATTTTTTATTCTCTTATCTAATTTTCATTAAAAGCCATCCAAACCGAGATCAGCCTATCTTATATCACTGAATTACCAAGTTTAATTATGTACAGGAATTTTCTATTTTTCTGCCCTGACCTTCCCATTGTTCAGCTTCATTGGTTTCATGTGAAACGGAGAAAGCCTTTTTCCATCCATGTTTTCCATTATCATGCATTATTTATCGTATCTCCCTCCTCTTTTCTTTTTATTTCTAATTTAACAATTTTCAAAAGTTTAAAAGGCATTGGTTCTTCTTTTTTTTTTCTTCATATGAATCACAACAATCTCATTGGATGCTTTTGACCACAGCATAAAACAGAGTTTGGCAATGGATCATCTGCAGATACATGTTCAAATAGAAGAGAAACTGTGTAGGAAGAGAAACTCTAGAGTTGAACAGTGGTATCCTTGGGGCCCTCCAAGCTTGGTTGTAGACTTGAAGATATTTCATTACCTGACTAGGTAACATCATCAACACTCTAATCCACATAGTACATGTGTCCCCCATCTCTAATGAGCCATGGTGGTGCAGTGGTTAGAATGCAGTATTGCAGGCTACTTCTGCGACTGACGGCTGCCAGTAGTTCGATTTTCACCGGCTCAGGGTTGACTCAGGTTTCCATCCTTCTGAGGTCAGTAAAATGAGGATCCAGATTGTTGGGGGCAATAGGCTGACTCTGTAAACCACTTAGAGAGGCCTGTAAAGCAGTATGAAGCGGTATATACGTCTAAGTGATATTGCTATTGCAAATGATGCCTACAGGTTCCCAAAATGAAATACAAATATCTAATATTTTAATACAAAAGACCAAAATCTTCCTAATTATCCTCTGCAAGAGATGTTGATGTTCCCAAATTGGGCATCTCTCGCATGATGACTCCCTTAACAACTGCATCACTGAGTGATGAAAGTTCCAATCCCAATTGTGGTCATAAGTCAAGGACTACCTGCATTAGATGCATAAAGTTGTGGGGTGCCGCAGGGGTCGATCCTCTCGCCCCTTCTGTTCAACATCTATATGAAGCCGCTGGGTGAGATCATCAGTGGCTTCGGTGTGAGGTACCAGCTGTACGCTGATGACACCCAGCTGTACTTTTCCACGCCGGGCCACCCCAATGAAGCTATCGAAGTGCTGTTGGGAAGCCGTACGGGTCTGGATGGGGAGAAACAGGCTCAAGCTCAATCCCTCCAAGACAGAGTGGCTGTGGATGCCGGCATCCCGGTACAGTCAGCTGAGTCCACGGCTGACTGTTGGGGGCGAGTCATTGGCCCCGATGGAGGGGGTGCGCAACTTGGGCGGCCTCCTGGGTGGACGGCTGTCTTTTGAAGATCATTTGACGGCCGTCTCCAGGAGAGCTTTTTACCAGGTTCGCCTGGTGCGCCAGTTGCGCCCCTTTCTAGACCGGGATGCCCTATGCACGGTCACTCACGCCCTCGTGACGTCTCGCCTGGATTACTGCAATGCTCTCTACATGGGGCTCCCCTTGAAGGGCATCCGGAGACTGCAGTTAGTTCAGAATGTGGCTGCGCGGGTTATAGAGGGAGCCCCTCGTGGCTCCCGTATGACACCTATCCTGCGCAGACTGCACTGGCTACCTGTGGCCTTCCGGGTGCGCTTCAAGGTTTTGGTAACCACCTTTAAAGTGCTCCATGGCATAGGGCTGGGTTACTTACGGGACCGCCTACTGCTACCGAATACCTCTCACCGACCCGTGCGCTCTCATAGAGAGGAACTCCTCAGGGTGCCGTCAGCTAGGCAGTGTTGTCTGGCGACGCCCAGGGGAAGGGCCTTCTCTGTGGGGGCTCCCACCCTCTGGAACGAACTCCCCCCAGGACTCCGTCAACTTCCGGACCTCCGAACCTTCCGTCGCGAGCTTAAAACACATTTATTCATCTGCGCAGGACTGGACTAGATTTTAAATTTATAGTGGTTTTAATTGGTTTTAATATTTATACTATTTTTAATAATTTGGCTTTTAGAATAAGTTTTTTAATGGTTATCTTAATTTGTACATATATGTTTTTACTTGCCTGTGAACCGCCCTGAGTCCTTCGGGAGATAGGGCGGTATACAAATACGAATAAATAAATAAAATAAATAAATAAATAAAATAAATAAATAAAGTGCCTGTACCAGCAGTCATCCATTAATATCTTCATGGAGGATCAAGCATCACTGAGTCCTAACTGGGACTTTTTGTTACGAAGTTTTCTCATGTGAACTCCACTTCTTGGTCACTTGCTTGGTCTGTTTGCTTTTTCCCCAGCACTTTTTCAATCCTCTTGAATCCTCAGAGGTTCTTAACTTTTAGGTTAGTGTTTGTCAACATTGGCAAGGTTGAAGAGGTGCCGACTTCAACTCCCAGAATTCTTCAGCCAGAAAGCTAGTTGAAGAATTCCAGGAGTTTAACTTCACAGATCTTTCTGTTTCCAAGGTTAAGAAGCAATGATCTGGATGCATAGATTCTTTCTCTGTCAAGAGCTAGGTTGGGGTAATCGATTTTGTGTATGTGTGCAGGGGTGGGCTGCTGGGGGTTCGCAGGGGTTCGGGAGAACCTGTAGCTTAGTTTCTGTGCAGTTCGGAGAACTCCCAAATCCCACTCCTGGCTTGCCCCGCACATCCCACCCCACCCCTCCCAGGATTCCCCACGCGGCCCGTTTTGGATGCAGGTAAGTGCAGGGCATAACATAACATAACATAACATAACATAACATAACATAACATAACATAACATAACATAACATAACATAACATAACATAACATAACATAACATAACATAACATAACATAACATAACAACAGAGTTGGAAGGAACCTTGGAGGCCTTCTAGTCCAACCCCCTGCCCAGGCAGGAAACCCTACACCATCTCAGTTAGATGGTTATCCAACATTTTCTTTAAAATTTCCAATGTTGGAACATTCACAACTTCTGCAGGCAAGTCGTTCCACTTATTAATTGTTCTAACTGTCAGGAAATTTCTCCTTAGTTCTAAGTTGCTTCTTTCTTTGATCAGTTTCCACCCATTGCTTCTTGTTCTACCCTCAGGTGCTTTGGAGAACAGCCCGACTCCCTCTTCTTTGTGGCAACCCCTGAGATATTGGAACACTGCTATCATGTCTCCCCTAGTCCTTCTTTTTATTAAACTAGACATACCCAGTTCCTGCAACTGTTCTTCATATGTTTTAGTCTCCAGTCCCCTAATCATCTTTGTTGCTCTTCTCTGCACTTTTTCTAGAGTCTCAACATCTTTTTTACATTGTGGCGACCAAAACTGGATGCAATATTCCAAGTGTGGCCTTACCAAGGCATTATAAAGTGGCACTAACACTTCACGTGATCTTGATTCTATCCCTCTGTTTATGCAGCCCAGAACTGTGTTGGCTTTTTTAGCAGCTGCTGCACACTGCTGGCTCATATCTAAATGGTTATCCACTAGGACTCCAAGATCCCTCTCACAGGTACTACTATTGAGCAAGGTACCACATATACGGTACCTGTGCATTTTGGGTTTTTTTTGCCTAAATGTAGAACCTTACTTTTTTCACTGTTGAATTTCATTTTGTTAGATAGCGCCCAATGTTCAAGTCTGTCAAGATCTTTCTGTAACTTGAGCCTATCTTCTGGAGTGCTGGAGTGTTCTCCGTGCATGCAAGGAGGCTCAGGGAGGGCAAAAAACGGCCTACCAGAAGTTTGGGAAGAGGGCCTCCCAAGCCATAGGGAGGCAGTTTTCATCCTCCCCGAGGCTCGAGGAAAGCCTCTGGAGCCTGGGGAGGGCAACCCACCCCTGCCATGGTGTAGGAGGCCAACTAGGCTATGCCCACCATGGCACGCCCACCCAGCAACTGAGCAGAGAACCCTTTGCTAAAAAAAAAAATTATATTTTTTTTTATTTTTTAAGACAAAACAGTCCTTCCATGTGTCATCTCAGTGTTTCTTCCATGACTTCTACTTTTTGTTACTCTTTCTCTTCTCATTTCTTCCGTGGTCAATCCCCTTTCTCTATTTCATTATTTCCCCCCAAAATACATATATTTGATATAAACATTCTCCCGTTAGTCAATAAATTCTTTATCTATATCTCTTTTCCATCCAATCATAAAATTTCCCCCATATCTTGAAATATTCCCTCTTTTCTTTCTCTTCGATCATTAATGTTAATCTGTTCATCTCTGCAAGGGACATGGTGGCTCAGTGGATAAGACGGTGAGCTTGTCGATCGAAAGGTTGGCAGTTCAGCGGTTCGAATCCCGATTGCCATGTAATTGGGTGAGCTCCCATTACTTGTCCCAGCTTCTGCCAACCTAGCAGTTCGAAAGCACATAAAAAAATGCAAGTAGAAAAATAGGGACCACCTTTGGTGGGAAGGTAACAGCATTCTGTGCGCCTTTGGCGTTTGGTGTTTAATCATGCCGGCCACATGACCACGGAGACGTCTTCGGACAGCGCTGGCTCTTCAGCTTTGAAACGGAGATGAGCACCACCCCCTAGAGTTGGGAATGACTAGCACATACATGGGAGGGGAACCTTTACCTTTATTCATCTCTGCACAGTCCAAAATTTTTCTAATTACTTCCCCTTCTAAAGGGATTTTCTCTGCTTTCCATCTTTGTGCAAATACTATTCTTGCTGCAGTTATTATGTGTATAATCAAATATACATTTTCTTTACTAATTTTCTCTGGTAGGATACCCAGTAGGAACAGCTCAGGTTTTTCTTGCTAAAAATTTTGAAGCCCACCCCTGTATGTATCTGTGTGAATTCTGGTCCAAAACAATCACTTTCCCAAACTGTTCCTTTCCCAATTTTGTGACTCTCCAAGTTGTTGGCACTTGCTGTGGCGCACTTTGTTAGCTGAGCTTGGGCACAAACTTCCTGGAGTTGTAAAAATATGCCGTTAATAAATGGGTGTAATTTGAAATTACAGAGAGACATTGCCCCAAGCGTGAAGGCAGCCTGGTCCGATCTAGGTATATAGGAGAGAGCATGGAATGTTGTCCTTCTCAACCCCGCCCATCTAACTCAGTTAAATAATTAAAACGGCAAAGCTCAATTAGTTTTTATTAATTTGTTTTTAGTGGCTTATAATATTGTACAAAGCGCCTCAGGTTTCTTCAGGGTTCAGTGTTGGACATAATCCTCAGACATGAATTAATGCAACAACAGCATTAAATGTGTTGTATGAATCCAAAGTTAAAAACTAATAGGAAAGTCAGAATTTTTGTCTTTGGGGTCTAAATTAACCGTAAAGGATGCTATTTGAGGAAGGAGCTGAAACTGCATAGAAATTTCTAGAAATGGCTATGCAGGTTATCCTCAACTTACAACAGTTTGCTTAATGACTTGTTCGAAATTACAGCAGCACTGAAAAAAGTGACCATTTTTCACACTTATGACCACTGCAGCATCGTGATTTATATTTGGATGCTTGACAACTTGACTCATATCGTATTTTTTGGAGTATAAGTCGCACCTTAGTTTTTGGAGAGGAAAATAAGAAAAAAGCTGATTGGCAGGTGGATGGGCCTCCCAGAATACCCCCAGTCAGCTGTTCCCAGAGGTGAATTTTAGCAACAGATTCCTTGGTTGTGAGCTCTGTGCCTTGCTTTTTTTTCAGCCTCTGAAACTTCTGAAACTTGGTTTCTGAAAAAACTTTTTTTTCTGCTTCTGAAAGCCTCCGAAACAGAGCTTCAAAAAAAGCTTTTTTGGGAAGCTCTGTTTCGGAGGCTTTTTTTCCTGAAGCTCTGTTTGGGGGCTTTTTTTCTGAAGTTTCATTTCTTTTTTCAGCCTCTGAAATTTCCGTTTGAGTGGCTGGGCGGGGCTACATTCAGAGTATAAGATGCACCCAGATTTTAACCGTCTTTTTTGGGGGAAAAGGTACGTCTTATACTTCGAAAAATACGGGTATTTATGACAGTTGCAGTGTCCAGGGATCATGTGATCACTTTTTGCAATCTTTTGACAAGCAAAGTCAAAGGGGTAACCAGATTCACTTAACAATGGTGTTACTAATTTAACAACTGCAGGGATTCCCTTAACAAATGTGGCAAGAAAAGTCATAAAATGGGGCAAAACTCATTTAACAAATGTTTCACTTAGCAACATTAATTTTGGGCTGAATTGTGGTTTGAATTGTGGTTTGAAGTTGAGGACTACCTGTATAAATTTCTGTATTTCTAAAATGTGCACAAAGATTCCACCATTGTCCAGTAACAGATCTGTGACCCAGCAGAAATGATTATGCATGGGTTAGATGTTGCATTCTTTTCTGCTTTTTCTGTTTCCCCCTTGTGGTGGTTAACTTTCACATCAGCATTTCCCATGCACAATACTCTGTTTTTCATGACTATGTCACAGAGCCAATGCTTGGTCAGTCATTCTGAAAGCTGTAGTCCCGACAGGACTATAAATATTTATATTGGCTTCGGCTATTGATGGTGTGCAAATATTTTTCTCTTAAACGTATTAACATGTGCGTGCCTGAAGCTTTGAGAAGGGAGTTGCGCAGGATCTCCTCCTATCAGACTCATGAGTTTCCATGAGAGTGACTAAAGCCCCAACATTGTTGTGCCTGGACAATGATGCATCATCATGGAATACTATAATCTCTGTACTGCGATGTGAGTGTTCTGGAATGCAGAATTCTTGTTTGTTCTCCGGAACAATACTTGCTAACCCTGTTCATACTTTCCTTTTGACTTGGAGGTTGTACAGGTAATCCTCGGCTTATGACCGCAATGGGGATCATAATTTATAGAATAGAACAGAACAGTGATGGCTAACCTTTTTGCCATCGGGTGCCAAAAGCAGGGAAAGCACGGGGGTCAAGCGCGCGTGCGCCCACACCCATAATTCAATGCCCCCCCGCGCCCTGCACTCCCCCCGCTTTTGGCACGCAATGGCAAAAAGGTTACCGGTGGGCCCAGTAGGCCCATTTTTCTCCAGAGGCTTTCTTGGAGCCTGGGGAGGGTAAAAGTGGTCTCCCCCCGCCCCAAGGCCCTCTGGAGGCTGGAAACGACCTGTTTCCTGACTTCCAGTGGGACAGGAAAGCCCAAAAATCAGCTGACTGGCGCGTACATGCACACTGGAGCTGAGCTAGGGCAACACTCCCGTGCCCACAGATATGGCTCCGCGTGCCAGCTGTAGCATACGTGCCATAGGTTCACCATCATGGGAATAGAATAACGGAGTTAGAAGGGACCTTGGAGATCTTCTAGCCCAACCCCTGCTCAGGCAGGAAATCCAGCCTATACCACTTCAGACAAATGGTTGTCCAATCTCTTTTTAAAAACTTCCAGTGTTGGAGTATTCACAACTTCTGGAGGCAAGTTGTTCCACTGGTTAATTGTTCTGTTGCTAAGCAAGGTGATTGTGAAGTGAGTCATGCCTAATTTGATCACCTTTTCTGCCACAGTTGTGAAACGAATCCCTAGAGTTGTTCAGTAAATCACACAGTAAGTCAATCCAGTTTCTCCCTTTGACTTTGCTTGTCAGAAGGGAAGGGTGCAAATGGCTATCACATATCACAAATTGTACTTTTATCTTTTTTTTAAATGAATTTTATAGTGATCATACTGTAGAAAGTTAGCACCCACCCCTCTCTGAGGAAAATGAAATATTCTAGGAAATATTAAAGGCAGAATATTATATTTTATATTATATATTATATTATATTTTCCCTAAAGGAGAAATATGTTTCTAAAGACATAAACGCAGAGACTCAGCTCCCTGCTCCCCCTAGCAGATATTTTGATGCTAACCTATCTACAAGACAAAAGCTGGGCCAGCTTATCTACAACACAAAAGACATGGCCCTCAGGACATGATAGGATTAGCCCTCACTCAAGATCCAAACCAGAATAAAGCCATTAAACCATAATAGGAATTGCCCAAAGCCCATTCATTATATCATCACCCAGCAAGATTCAACCAAGCTTGACTCAGAAAACCTACACGGATAGCTATGACTCCTACAGCACCAATAGCTTGCCATAGGAACAGGAAGCTCAAATTCAAAGCCTCTCTCTCCCTCTCACCCATGTGCTCCTTTTGCCCCAGACCCAAAAAACCCATGTGGTCCTGTTTACCATTAAACCATCTTTCCAAGCAGTTTCCATGTTTCCAGTGTCTTTCTCCCCACTTGGAACTGAACCCAGATGGACACTTCTTCCAAGTAATGCATATGTTTGTACAGGAGTCTTGGTATATGTATTGAATTCAGAGCTGCATGGAAAATCAGCATCATGTTCATTCTTGTTTCTCTACTCACTTCATTGGGAGGATGCCATAAATGATTCAGAGCAGAGGTGGTCATCCTATTTGCAGTCACAGATGTAGGTTGTCTGTGTCCCAGGCTTGGTTGAGCCTTGCTGGGTGGTGATGTAATGAAAGGGCTTTGGGCAATTCCTACTATGGCTCTGCCTGAAGGAGGTAGATCTTTGTTATGTAGAATAGACTGGCTCAAACCTTAATGGCCCATTGACAAAGGGGTGGGTGGGTGAGTTTCTGCCTCCCTTTTAGGAGAAATATTCTGCCCTTTTAATATTTTCTAAAATATCTCATTTTCCTAGGAGAGTGGTAGGTGCTAACTTCCTACAAGAGAAAAGCCACCAAATCTGGGTCTGTAGAAATCCAGAGGCGCATTGATTTATATTTCAAGTCAGTGTTAACTTCTGATGACTGCCTAGAGAGACAAATCCCTGCACTTTTCATGGCAAGATTTCAGAAGTGGTTTTGCCATTCCCTACTTGCCAGGGCTGAGAAAGAGGGACTGGCCCATGGTTACCCAGCTGGCTTTTTACCTAAGCTGGGACTAGAACTCACGGTTTCCCAGTTTCTAGACCAGTGCCTTAAACCAGGGGGTCTCCAACCTTGGCCACTTTATGACTTGTGGACTCCAACTCCCAGAGTTCCTCAGCCAGCTTTGCTGCAAGGATCTCCAACCTTGGCCACTTTAAGACAACCGCTTTGCTGGTTGAGGAACTCTGGGAGTTGAGGTCCACAAAGCGGCCAAGGTTGGCGACCCCTGCCTTAAACCACTACTTTACACCAGCTTGGCTCTCTTTGTTTATCTCAATTATTTTGCAACCCAATCCCAGAGAAGGAATGAGGACGTCAGCAGATGTGCAGAGATGCCACAGATGACCTTGGAGAGAAATTAAACAGAGGTGGTTGCAACAACACGTATAAAAACATGTTCTAATCCTGGGAAACAAATCCAACACTAGGAAGGAACTCAAGATTGGCTCCACCCTCATTCTCCAGGAGATTAGAGGGAGAGAACGAAAACACACAGCCAGGCTTTCAAGATTCTGTTACTATTAGCCTAGTAGTCAAATTTGGAAGAGCCAGTTTCCTCATCTGACCTACCTGGAAGGGACTGACCAACTGGAATCATCTGGATTATTGTTTCTTCCCCTGAGGTTTGGGAGTGAGTGATTGATTGATTGATTTGAGGAAGGAAAGGAAGTTCCTTTTTATAGGGCATCAAAATCTTCTTTTAGGCTTTAGATCACATTTTGCAACAGGATGCACATCATTGGATTTTTTTGGAATTATAGGAACATGTGCATATTTACACATACATAATTATTTACAATTTGTATAATCCTCTCTGTATGTATGTATGCATGCAGGCATGTATGAATGAATGATTTTTTTTTATTTTTGGAAAGGAAAATATAAGCAGACCAATTCTATCACTTCTGGCTGCAGAACTAGCCCAGGTTTACTAAAAGCTCAACTCTTGGGAAGATGTAATGAAAACTGTCTTGATTATTGCGGAAGATCTGAATCGGAAGGAGGCCAAGAGACTCCCACCACCACCCCTGCCTGTCCCGGACAATTCCAGAAGCACCTTTCAGCTCCCAGCCATGGAATTTTTCTCCCTTTCGAAGTGTATTTAGGATTGCCGCCTGTGGTTGCCCGAACCTTCAACCCTGATCCTTTATGGCAGCCAGTGGAAGTTGAGCGTCTTGGCTCCCCCCCCCCCCTCCGACTGTAACCCAGCAAGTCTCCTGCGTGAGCAGGAGGTTGGACTTGATCAGCAGTCACTAACCAGTGGTCCATGGACCGCGAAAAAATGTTGGTGGTCGGCAGAAAAATTAGTTGCATTTTTTATATTGCACTAAATACTATTTGGGATGCGGTGTCTTAATGCAGGAGTCTCCAACCTTGGCAACTTTAAGACTTGTGGACTTCAACTTCCAGAGTTCCTCAGCCAGCTTTGCTGATTCTGGGAATTGAAGTCCACAAGTCTTAAAGTTACCAAGGTTAGAGACCCCTGGCTTAGTGGGTAAGACACTGAGCTTGTCGATCGAAAGGTCAGCAGTTCAGCAGTTCGAATCCCTAGTGCCGCGTAACAGGATGAGCTCCTGTTACTTGTCCCAGCTTCTGCCAACCTAGCAGTTGGAAAGCACGTAAAAAATGCAAGTAGAAAAATAGGGACCACCTTTGGTGGGAAGGTAACAGCGTTCCCTGCGCCTTTGGCATTGAGTCATGCCGGCCACAGGACCAGGAGACGTCTTTGGACAGCGCTGGCTCTTCGGCTTTGAAACGGAGATGAGCACCGCCCTCTAGAGTCGGGAACGACTAGCATGTATGTGCGAGGGGAACCTTTACCTTTACCTTTAAAGATACTGTTTATCTTTTAAAAAAAATCATATTAGTGGTCCGCGGGATTTAAAATTATGAATTTAGTGGTCCCTGAGGTGTGAAAGGTTGGCCACCCCTGGACTAGATGACCTCCAAGGTCCCTTCCAACTCCATTACTGTTAAGGTGCGTGCAGAGGGCTGTGTGTGTGTGTGTATGTTGGGGAGGGGGTCATGCTGTTTGGAAAATAGAGAAGGAGCATGACCTGAGTGGCCTGAAATTATCCGCAATTGAGTGCTGGCGAAGTGGGGGGGGCGTCATATAAAGTGGGCAACCCCCTCCCCACAAAACTAAATAATTTCAAGTCCAGCTTTTTTTTAAAAAAACTCTCCCTTTCAAGAGCGAGAGAAGTGGGCGGGTGTTCCCCGTGATTGACAGAAGGTTGAGCCAACCAGCCGGCCGGCTGACGAACTACCTGTTGGAACGTGCAGGTTCGTCTCGGGCGCTCGCCCCGATTCTCTCCCAACGCGGAAGCCTCTGCCCGGAACAGAAGGGGCCCCGCAGGGAGGGGCCGAGCCCGGGGCCCGAGTATGGAGCCCGTCTCTCTCTGGACTTGCCAGACGGTGCTGGCTTGGATCCGAGGTAGGGTTGGAAGAGGCAGCGGCGGCAGAAGCGTGGCGGTCTCGGCAGGGTGGGTTAGGGCAGGGGTCTCCAACCTGGGCAACTTTAAGACTTGGGGACTCCAACTCCCAGAATTCCTCAGCCAGCTTTGCTGGCTGAGGAATTCTGGGAGTTGAAGTCCCCAAGTCTTAAAGTTGCCCAGGTTGGAGACCCTTGGGTTAGGGCTCCCTCCCTCCTCCCCCCCCAAAGGTGTGTTTCGATGAGGTTCGCTCCGCCCCTTCTGAGGCTAAGCCCCGGCGGCCCCAGGGGAGGGGAGCCCACCTGCCAGGGCCCAGACGGCAACCGGGGTCAGGTGCCCCTGCCAAGGGCGAGGTTGGTCCTGCCCAGCTGGGTTCGGGAAGGGAGGCAGGTTCGTGTCCAAAGGCAAGTGGGTCGCTTCAGGTAAGTGGTGCGGTGCGGGCTGGGGAAGAGGCGCTTTAGCCGATAATTTGGGGTGTGTGTGTGTGTGTGTGACAAACCCTCACCTCTCTTTTCACAGTGGTTGTCTCCCTCTCCTCCCTCTCTATTTCTCTCTCTCTTTCTTTCTTTCTTTCTCTCCCTCTCTCTTTTTCTTTCTTTCTCTCTCCCTCTCTCTCTCTTTCTTTCTCTCCCTCTCCCCCTCTCCCGCTTTCTTTCTCTTTCTTTCTCTTTCTCTCTCTTTCTCTTTCTCTCTCTTTCTCTTTCTTTCTCTTTCTCTCTCTTTCTTTCTCTCTTTCTCTCCCTTTTCCTCTCCCTCCCCCCTCTCTTTCTTTCTCTCTCTGTCTTTCTTTCTTTCTTTCTCTCCTTTCCTTCTCCTCTCCCCTCTCTTTCTCTCTTCTTTCTCTCTCCTCTCTTTCTTTCTCTCTCTCTCTCTCTCTCTCTTTCTTTCTCTTCTCTCTCTCCTTTCTCTCTCTCTCCCTCCCCTCTTTCTTTCTTTCTCTCCTCTTCCCTCTCTCTCTCTCTTTCTCTCTCTCTCTCTCTTTTATTTCTTTCTCTTTCTCTCCTTTCTCTCCTCTCCCCTCTCTCTCTCTCTCTCTCTCTCTCTCGCTTTCTTTCTCTCCCCCACTCTCTCTTTCTCCCTCTCTTTCTCTCTCTTTCTCTCTCTCTCTCTCTCTCTGTGTCTCTCCCTGTCTCTCCTTCTCCCCCGCTCTCTCAAGAAACTTAGGGCAGATCCTTTGAAATTAACTTTCTTGGAAGGCATAACTTTAAATCTGAAAGAGGATTAGATTAGATTTAACAGAACATGTGCAGCTCTGAATGGGCTGGGCGGATTGCTGATGCTTGCTCTCTTAGATATTATTATGAGGACCAAGGTATTATATCCTCCCCTACCCCACCCTTATAACAGTGAATTAGGACTGAGGAGACTCAGCGCTTGGCACCTCTTAACTTACACCAGTTGTTGGGAAGGTAAAATAAAAGTCCCTTGAGCATTCAGAGGATGGATATAAACATAACACCTGGGGGTATGTATATGCAGTATGTGTGTGTATGCATTTAGTACTTTGCTTAGATGGCTATTATATGTCATCTGCCACATTACATTATCTTCTGACACTTTCATCATACTGTTATTTATTGCCAGTCATTCTTTGCTGTCTTTCAAGGGAAAAAGCTCGTTCTGCCCCACCCTTCCCATGGCACAGGCACAAACTCCGCTAATTTAAAACTGCAAATGTTATTAAATCTGCATGAAATGCATTCAAATAGAGCAGAAACAATGATTAAAAAGGATCTCATTGCCTTGGCTAATGAATGATATAGAATGAAAACTGCCTCTGAAAAAATGTTGTTCTTATTCCGTCCATCAGTCTAATGCAAGATTTTCCAAGGTTGGCAACTTTAAGACCTGTGGACTTCAACTCCCAGAATTCCCTAACCAGCACAGGTCTTAAAGCCACCAATTTTGGGAAACCCTGATCTAATCGATATTGATGCTGAGCAATGAATCAGACCTTTGTGGAGCTGTTAGAGTTTGGCTCAGGGGCTTGCTAATTGTCTTTCAGGTGATGCCAGTGTCTGCGGGGTATGGTCAAAAAAGCCAAGATGGCTACCTTGAGAGTACAATCAAAAGTTTTTATGGGGACGCATAAATGGGAGCTTTAAATTCAACATCATGGCAATTATCTTAACATTTTTGACCACACGCCCTGTGAACATTTCTGAGTAGTCTATTGACATTTTCTAGTATAGAAATGACAAATAATGGTAGCAGCCAAAGAAAGGGGTTCAACAACTTGCCTTCAGAAGTTGTGAATGCTCCAACGCTGGAAGCTTTTAAGAAGAGATTGGACAATCATTTCTCTGAAATGGTGTAGGGTTTCCTGCCTAAGGTCCCTTCCAACTCTGTTATTCTATTCTGTTCTATGTGTTTCAATCCTAACTGAAGACAGTACCAGTGGGGTGATCAATGTAAGGTCCTTTGGATCTACCCTAATACACCCTACTACATTTACCTGTGTAGTAGGCTGTATTGCTATTAGCCTTCTCATCTTCTCAACTTTCTCATCTTCTCATTTCTCATCTTTTCTCATCTCTCCTATCTTTTATTGATATCTTATGATTTATCACTTGTTGCTTGTATCTTATGATTAATGATTGTAAACTATGATTTATGAGCTATGACCTATCACTTTGTTGTTGTATGTGTGTACACAGAGAGCTTATGTACCGGAGACAAATTCCTTGTATGACCTATCACATTTGGCAAATATTCCTATTCCTATTCCTATTCCTATTCTCAGCCTGATTCCTGTCATTCCCATCAGGTCCTCTCTGCTAGATTTGGTGGGGCAAGTAGAAGCAATGATGGCCTTAAAACAACCCCAAGCAATTTTTAAACTGAGAAATAACATTTAAAGAGAAAGGGGGAAATAGTACAGGTAGTCCTCTGCTTACAGTATTTGATTAGTGGCTGTTTGAAGTCACAAAGGCACTGAAAGATGTGACTTATCACCAGTTTTCACATTTACGACCGTTGTAGCATCTTCACGGTCATGTGATCAAAATGTCGTTGCTTGGCAACTGGCATGTATTTATGACAGTTGTACTGTCCTGGGGTCATGTGATCACCATTTGTAACCTTCCCAGCTGGCTTCTGACAACCAAAGTCAGTTGGGGGGGGGGGAAGCTAGGTTCACTTAACAACTGCATGATTCACTTAACTGCAGTTAACAACTTTGGCAAAAAGGTTGTAAGATGAGACCCAACTCGCTTAACAACGGTCTTGCTTAGCAATGAAATTTTTGGCTCAATTGTGGTTGTAAGTTGAGAGCCACCTGTTACTGCAGGGATTGAGCTGGCCTCCTTTTGAGGCAAGGTGAGTGTGATGACCTAAGCCAAGGGTCTCCAACCTTGGCAACCCCAGATCTAAACTATGGTTCTTCTCAAAGGGTTTGGACCGGTTTGTTGAAATCCAGGAAACCACTTGCTTTGCTTTGCTTCCTCTGTTTAGGTTTGGATCCAGCATTACAAGGTTACCCAGTGGAGGCGTGGGAGTTGACCGGGAAGAGGCTGCTCCGGTTATCCTATCGGGATTTGGAGAATCTGGGCGTGAGCTGCATCGGCCACCAGGAGCTCCTCCTGGAAGCTGTGGAGCAGCTTTGTGTTTTGGTGGGTGCCTGCGGAAAACAAATTCTGGCAAACCCTCAATGGACAGCCGATAGCTTTGGTAGAGAAAGGGTTGCTTTCCTTACAGAATATCTGAACCAGTGGTGGGTTGCTCCTGGTTCATCCTGGTTCGGACGAACTGGTAGCATCGTCAGGAGGCTCCGTCCACCCACCCAGATGTCATCAAAAACACTCTGCGCTTGCGCAGAAGCGCCGTGTGCTCACTACCAATAGTGAACCGGTAGTGCCGGTATTTGAAACCCACTACTGATCTGGGCCTGTACTCCTCTCTCTAGAACTATGAGCTCACCACCTCCAACCTGAGGACCCTTGCCGAGAAGCTGCAAGGGATCATTCGGACGATCGAAGTCTGCATTCTGAGTCGCAGGAAAGTGAGCACTTATCACGGAGCGACAACCGAAAAGTCCAGCTTGGATCTCCTGGCATCTGTGGTGGAGCTGATCAGTGCTGCTAAAGGCCTCTTTTTATGGCTGAACAGGTACTTACTTACTTGCTTTGATGTTGGGAAGGGTGTGCTATCCAGGGCTGCTCTCATCTTGATAAAACATGGGAGGGCAGCATGTGGTTGCTCATAATTTCCTGCTGCCCTCAATAAACAATCGCAGTCCACTTCTTGAAAGTGCAGTTTGCTTTAGCCTCTTGTCCAGTGGGTGGGAGAGATATGCAACAGAGAGGCCGAGGTGGGATGCCAGAGAAAGAGCGATCGGATGGCTCTGTCAATTTTTAGCTATGGCTCTGACCTTTGTTTTTTGTAAACCCCGCCCGTTAACTGACATGTACCTCTGTAGATCCTTTTCAAGAAAAAAGCAGTTATCTCCCCTCCCGAGATAAATTACGGATTGGAAAAACCTTTCCCAACCTGCAGCTTGGATTGCAAATATGAACGTCCAATCATATTTCAAAACATCCGAAGAGAATCGGATTAAAAGTGGTTTCATGTGAACCCAATCGAGTTCACCAATTCTTCCTCCCTCTCTCCCTCCCTCCCTCTCTCCCTCTCTCCTTCCCTCCCTCCCATCCTTCCCTTCCTTCCTTCCTTTCTTCCTCCCTCCCTCCCTCCCTCCCTCCGTCTTTCTTTTTCTTTTTCTTTTTTTCCTTCCTTCCTCCCTCCCTCCCTCCCATCCTTCCTTCCTTCTTCCTTCCTTCCTCCCTCCCTCCCTCCTTCCTCTTTCTTTTTCCTTCCTCCTCCCTCCCATCCTTCCTTCCTCCTCCCTCCCTCCCTCCCATTCTTCCTTCCTTCTCCCTTCCTTCCTTCCTTCCTTCCTCCCTCCCTCCCTCCTTCCCTCTCTCCCCTCCCTTCCATCCTCCCTCCCTCCCTCCCATCCTTCCTTCCTTCTTCCTTCCTTCCTTCCTCCCTCCTCCTCCTTCCTTTCTTTTTCCTTCCTCCTCCTCCCATCCTTCCTTCCTCCTCCCTCGCTCCCTCCCATTCTTCCTTTCCTTCTTCCTTTCCTTCCTTTCCTTCCTTCCTCCCTCCCTCCCTCCCTCCTTCCTCTCTCTTTCCTTCTTTCTTCCTTCCTTCCTTCCTTCCTTCCTTCCTTCCTTCCTTCCTTCCTTCCTTCCTACCTACCTACCTACCTACCTACCTACCTTCCTACCTACACCTGTCTGGCACTGGTAGAAAAACACTGATAAATTGTCAAAATACTGTATATTGAAGTTAGCATCTGGCCTTTAGTACACTTTACATAGTTTACTTCAACTTAAGTCAAGAAGGCTGGTTATTGCTTTGTTTTTACTGTATGAGGGTGCCTGCTGTGAATTTGAGTGCCCTAGAAATATAGTTGTTTTAAGCTAACCTGTGAAGTGAATCAGTGCAGGTGAACAGAAGTCTTCCTGCTTTAAAAAAAAAACAACCACACAAACAGGAAGAACTTTTAGCCATGTCCACTTCCTCCATCTGGCCCCTAGTAGTTTGCCTGTACAACAGAATCTAACCGGGAGCTTACAAGTCTTCTTTTGCAGGTACCTCTTCTCCCACCTACATGATTATTCAGCCAGCCGAGACATCATTTGGCTTTGTGGTGATCTGGCAGAGACTGTGCAGAAGGTAGGTAGTAGTGGGTAGCACTTTGGTCAGGGAAGAATTTTACAGCACAGAGATGGGTTATACCCACCCTGCAAATTAGTTGGAACAAGAGCATTTTAAGAAAAATCTATTTTTCCTGATTTTCTGTAGATTTTGTGACTGTATGGACGGTTAAGTATTTCTGCGTTGTGTGGCTAATGGGGTAGTTTGCTTTATTCTGTGATGGTATTCAGATACTATATTAACATTTGTAAGGATATAACCTGTAGGTATTCTTACAGATTAAATGTGTTGAAAGAGGAAACAATAATTATGTTGCATGTCTTGGAAGCTGTTGGACAGTAGAATTTCCTCCACCTAGTGTATATTAAAATTACCTAATTATCAACAGATGGAACCCAACTAAATGCTCTTTGGGAAAAGAGACATCCAGGTGTCTTTAAGAAAGCTGACTAGTGCTGTTGGGAATGATGGTTGAGCAAGATGTGATTGGCTTATGACCACCGGTTCATAGGAAAGCTAGAGAAGATGGCAAAGGCATTTATTCTGGGAGGTGATGAAAAATGATCCATGCCTGAGATTTAATGTTGGCTAACTGAAAACGAGAGTAGAGAAGCTGAACTTGAGTGAACTGACAGAAATGGCAGCTGACCAGGAAGGGTGGGAGGAATAAGAACAGGAGAAGGAGTAAACAAAGTCGGAAGGGGAGACCGGCCAGTTGTCTTTTATAGAAGTCATCCTGTGACTCACACTTTGGGATCGGAGGCAGGGCTCGGTGCTGGAGTTCTCAGTTAGATGTTCTTGCTAAAAGCGAACAAATGGGCTGAGAGTTACAACCTGTTTAGGAGACAGAACTACAAATTAAGGTAAGTTCTTCAGTAGTGATTCTAAGAACATCCATTGGGTGTTCCTACCGCCTCGCTTTTCTTATATATATATCTCTGTGTGTATGTGTTGTTCTTGCATGGAATCTGTGGAATTTGCTGGGGAGATTTCACAATAAGATAGTTATGCTGGAAATGACATTCAACCAAAGCATGAGAAAGGATAGGAGGGTGCACAGAAGAATTGCCCCAATGCAGGACAATGTGTAGCTTTAAATGGGCAGTGGGGGAGGGGAGGGGAGAAACAGGAAGCTTGCCCAGTTTCACCTGAAGATGCAGAGATTAAACTTGAGATAACTTTGTACGAATTTTAAGCACAGTTTCTGTATCTACCTGTCTTTAGAAAGGAAGCTTGTTTTCGACTAGTTTTGTTTACTGCTCTGTTTCAGCACCTTCTGCATCCTTGGCAGTTTCTAGATTAGTGAGATTTCTAGAGTTGATATCTATGGATTTTGGTCTCCTCAGATGTCACCTTTAGTGAAGCATGCAAACCAGCATTTGCGTTGCCTGCATCGGACGAGGAGAGGACATCTTTTTCATTCTGTCCTGGCCCACTTTTTACGATTGAGAGCGTTTTAACAAACTGCATCGCTGTTTGATTTAGTGGCGGCAGTGCCTCAGATAGAAAGCCCATACAGAAAGTGGTAAGGACAGCAGAGAAGATTATAGGAAGTTCGCTTCCCGTTATTCAGGATATTGCTTATAAGCACTATGTGCTTAGAGCTCAAAGCATCGTTAGAGACCCCACCCACTAACCTCATGGTGTGTTTCTGTTGCTGCCTTCTGGGAGGAGGTTTTGAAGTATCTATAGCAGGATTACTAGAGTCTGTAACAGCTTTGTTTCTTATATCATCCATCTTATAAATTCTCAGGATTCTCCTCCCTCCCCTCCGTCATACATCCGGACTAGATTGTGATATTTCTCTGTATCATATGGGTAGGGATATGGATAAAGGTTATCTTTTGAGAACTGAATGCAATAAAATTTCATTTTAATCTATGCTGATTAATGTACATTTAAAATGACAAGTTCTATTCTATTCTATTCTATTCTATTCTATTCTATTCTATTCTATTCTATTCTATTCTATTTCTACATGTCTAGAAGTTGCCATAGTTTGGAAACTTTTGTTTAATATTATTGGCTCTATCAATAACTTGATGGGAGTTTTTTTCTAGTTCTACTTCTGAGCTGAAAAAGAGGTGAAATCTTATATAATTTTATGCTGTTAAGTATGGTAACTAACATACTGAGGGAATAAGCCATTCAGGCTCCAACGTTCTTCCCAATGTTATTTCCTTTCAAATTTTTTCTTCCCATTCTTCTTCTCCACCTCCCCACTCCTCCTCCTCCTCTTTCAGATTCTTGCTATACAACCCCTATTAGAATTGTGAAATAGAATAGAATAGAATTTTTATTGGCCAAGTGTGATTGGACACACAAGGAATTTGTCTTGGTGCATATGCTCTCAGTGTACATAAAATAAAAGATACCTTTATCCAGGTACAACACTTACAGCACTTAATGATAGGTATAGGGTACAAATTTAACACTTAATAATACAACACTTAATGATAGTTCTAGGCTACAAATAAGCAATCAGGAAACAATATCAGTATAAATTATAAGGATACAAGCAAAATTGACTGGGAATAATGGAAATTGACTCCGTAAGTGTTGTTAAGATTGTAAAATGGATAGAAAATAGCAAGAAGGTTAATGGGAGGGGCACTGCCTTAAAAAGAAGAGCAACAAAGATGATTAGGGGATTGGAGGCTAAAACGTGAAGAACTGGCTATTGCGTACTTCTACTCCAGGGGTCTGCAAACTTGGCTCTTTTAAGACTTGTGGACTTCAACTCCCAGAGTTCAGCTGGCTGAGAGTTGAAGTCCACAAGTCTTAAAACTTGTGGACTTCAAAACTTGTATTGGTGTGGGTATTTTAACATTGGCTGTAAACCGCCCTGAGTCCTTCGGGAGATGGTGCGGTATAGAAATGTAATTATAAATAAATATAAATAAATAAAAAATAAAAGAGCCAAGTTTGCAGACCCCTGGTCTAGTCTAATAAAAAGAAGAACAGGGGTGGCACAATAGCAGTCTTCCAGTATCTAAGGGGCTGCCACAAATAAGGGGTCAACCTATTCTTCAAAGCATCTGAAGGCAGGAAGAGAAGCAATAGACGGAAACGAATCAATGAAAAGACCAACCTAGAAATAAGGAGAAATTTTCTGACAGAACAATTAATCAGTGGAAGGGTTTGCCTTCAGAAGTTGTGGGTGCTCCATCATTGGAGCTTTTTAAGAAGAGATTGGACAGCCATTTGCCTGAAATGATATAGGGTCTCCTGCTTGAGGAGGGGGTTGGATTAGAAGACCTCTAAGGTCCCTTCCTTCTCTGTTATTCTGTATAAAATTTTTACTTTGAACAAGCATTTATTGCTCAAATGTGTGATATTAGCTGATCAAAAGTGGGCTTAAAAACAAGTAAGGTAACAACTAAAACTTGAACTTGTGGTGCTCCTGGATGCCAAAATGTTGGCACCTTGTAGAATTTCCTGTATCTTCCATGATTGACTGGTGGGATTGTTGTTGAGAGTTATTTGCCTTTATTTAAATAAAGGCATTAAGTGGAAAAGAGAGCAATAACAACAAGATTAAGAGCTGCTCATCCATATACAGTATATATATGAATAAGTTGCTTCCAGGTATAGATTATGCATGGATGATCTTGATGAATTATGACCATCCTTTATTAAAATAGTTGTGGAAAACTTCATATACATATTTCCCACAGTTATAAGATGCATGCCTCCTGTTCTTAAGATGATAAAGTGATCATTTTAAGATTAAACCCCATTCCTGGTTGACTCTCCTTAAAGCTTTGGGCAATGCATGGGTCTCCAAATTCCATGTGCCACTCTGAATTGGAATCACCATGAATCCAATTAAGAGGAGGATTGGAATGACATCTGAATTTCTGTGAATTCATCATACCTTTGGCCTTGCTGAAAAGTTGTCTAGTTCAACTAGAAAGGTTGTCTAGTTTGAATCAACAACCCTAGCTTCTATTAAGGTACCTTTCTTTGCATTTGTCCTTATAGGAGTGCACTGTATCTGAAAGAGAGGACCGAATTTTGCTAATCGTAAGTAGAGAAAAGATTCGGGTCCCCACCACAGTGTTGAAAATACAGATTCCCCAACCTTTTATGGGTCAATAGCTATATAATTGGCTTATATACAGAATCTTAAGGGACCCAGTGGCTCAGTGGCTAAGACGCTGAGCTTGTTGATCAAAAGGTCGGCATTTCAGCTGTTCAAATCCCTACTGCCATGTAATGGGGTGTGCTCCTGTTACTTGTTCCAACTTCTGCCAACCAGGGAGTTCGAAAGCACGTAAAAAATGCAAGTAGAAAAATAGGAACCACCTTTGGTAGGAAGGTAACAGCGTTCTGTGCGCCTTTGGCGTTTATTCATGCCGGCCACACGACCACGGAGACGTCTTCGGACAGCGCTGGCTCTTCGGCTTTGAAATGGAGATGAGCACTGCCCCCTAGAGTTGGGAACGACTAGCACATATCTGCAAGGGGAACCTTTACCTTTACCTTTTACAGAATCTTAAATGGGTTCATCTGAAAAGTCAGTGGTGGAGATGCAGGTATCTTCCTAACTCCTCCTCTTCTCCAATTAGCACACAAAAAAAGAAACTTGGAGGATTAGACCAAGGATAATCTACACTTCTAGGCTAGACCATCTGGTCAGCCAGATGTCTATTGGAAATACTTTATTTCCGTACATCCATCCCCTGGCAGGCATGGGCAAATTCTGAAGGATAAGGGCCAAAAGGATACCTCTTGATCTGATGGAAGGGGGTGTCATAAGAAGTTGATTGCTGTTATCATTTGATGCATTGATTATGCACACTGCATCGTGAAGCAAGATACAAAGGCATCACTTTACATACAGGTGGTCCTTACAATCACTTGTTTAGTGACCATTTGAAGTTACAAGGGCGCTGAAAAAAGTGACTTACAACTGGTCCTCATACTTATGACCGTCACAGCATTCCCCATGATCACATGATCAGAATTCAAGCACTTGGCTACCAGCATGTATTATTGAAGCATTTTGGCATCATGCGATTGCCATTTGAGACCATCCCAGGTTGCCTTTTGAAGAACAATATCAATGGGGGAGGCCAGATTTGCTTAATGACTGCATGATTCATTTAACAACTGCAGTGATTCGCTCAACAGTTGTGGTTAAAAAAAAGGTCATAAAATTGAGCATCATTCCCTTAACGATCGTCTTGCTTAGCAACAGAATTTCTGGTCTCAATTGTTGTCTTAAGCCGAGGACTAAAGGTAAAGGTAAAGGTTCCCCTCGCACATACGTGCTAGTCGTTCCCAACTCTAGGGGGTGGTGCTCATCTCCGTTTCAAAGCTGAAGAGCCAGCACTGTCCGAAGACGTCTCCGTGGTCATGTGGCCGGCATGACTCAACGCCAAAGGCACAGAATGGGATGGAATGTAGAATGGGTTTTAATTTGGGGCCAATTTTAAACCACACACAGTATTGGACTGCTGTGAACCACAAATGGTGTAACCAAAGCCTTCTAGCAGGTGACTATCACCGTATCTTTAGTGGGGGAGCATTGTTTATTGCTACATAAGTTAGATTTCCCTTTTGACTGTTTCCTAAGTGATCTAAAAAGACCTGCAGAAGGTCTATATAAATAACTCAGTACAGTGGTGAAATCGTCCCCAGTTTGCCACCGGTTTGCTACCTGCGCATGCGCGATGCGCACCAAACACATGCTGCATGCGCATGCATGCGCAGGTGTGTGCCAAACGTATGCAGTGCACACCAAATGCACGCTGCATGCATGCGCATGTATAGTACACGCCAAAAGCGCGCTGCGTGCGGAAAAAGGCTTGGGAAGGTAAGTAAAACAGCGAGGGGGGGAACAGCTGTGCCCCGCGATTTAGATTCACTAGAAAGCAGGATTTCCTGTTTTCTAGCGATTTTAAATTGGGCGTCACAGCTGATTGTCGGAAATATTGGTTTGGACCAACTGGTAGCTTTTTTTTACTACCGGTTCACCCAAACCGGTGCGAACCGGTAGGATTTCACCACTGACTCAGTAGCATTTGCCCAATTGTAGCTGAGCTCATTTCACAGGTCCGTGGTTTATATGTTGGGGCTCCTTGGATTTCACTTGTTCTTAGAGTTCTTGAGGATGCCACTGTACAGGGCAATTCAAGCCATGCTTTTCCAGGGACTTTGCCTTTTTACTCTGCAGGGAAGACACATTTCTGGAATCTGTGAGCATATTTTACACTGCAGCCCAGCAAACCTCCTGGATCAAACAGCCATCTTGGAAACGGTGGAACTTGAACCTGCAGGTCCAGAAGATAATTTGGTGAGTCTGGCACTGTCAGTACTACAGCTCTTCTGGACAAAAAAAGCTGAAATCAAAGTCCGCCAACTTAATACTGTACCTATTCATTCTACGCCAGTTCTTGACTACAAATATCCCTTTCCTCTGTTATGGGGACTCATTAGGGATCTTAGCAAGGTGGCAGTTAAGAAGGTTTTTGGGCATGATCAAAACCATTAGTGAGCAGAGGCCCACTGTCTTCTGACCTCATAGCACATATTTTCCTCTCCATGTGATTTACTCAGTTCCACACAAATCTTGTATGATAAATAAGGTTTGCCTTGCAGCTCTAAAAGGGTTTGGACCACACTGGTAATCTTGTAAGCTCCCACACCAAAGAGAGAGGTCTGAGATATCTTTGGGGAATGTGATGTTTTGTCTAAAATGTCCGAAGAGTGGAAAACATAGAAGGAGAGAAAGGAAGAGCCAAAACAGCTGGCGTGTGCTCAGGGGACATAGGATGCTGAAGGACCATTGCCAGGGCAGATGAAGAATGAAGTGAGGGAGAGAAGAGTTGGCGCCTCCTGAAGAACTTCATGTTGTTCCAACATCTTGTTCCAGGTCCCATCATGTGATCGATACCATGAGAACTTACATAGATGCCTTTATGGAGTCATTCTTCCAGGGATTTTAGAAAAAGGCCTCTTTATCAGTCTTATCTCGCTATGGTTGGAACAGGAATTTCCCTCATGTATCACACAAGTTCGACCTGTATCAGACTCCAACATCTATCATTCTCAACTATGCAGCTAATCTCTTTGTGGACATCCCCTCATTTACTTTAGGGTCCTTTGCTAAAAAGAACCATGATTAATACCCCAGCTTTGGGTTGTCCATTCCTGGATAGTTTTTTCTATATAATTATAATTCTATATAACTGTGATGGTGAACCTATGGCATGCGTGCCAGAGGTGGCACACGGAACCATATCTGTGGGCACACGAGCGTTGCCGTAGCTCAGTTACAGCGTGCATGTGCACGCCAGCCAGCTGATTTTCGGGCCTTCCGGTCCCACCAGAAGTCGGGAAATGGATCGTTTCTGGCCTCCAGAGGGGCTCCTGTGAGATGGGGAAGGTCATTTTCGCCCACCCCAGGCTCCTAGAAAGCCTCTGGAGCCTGGTGAGGGTGAAAAACAGGCTTACCGGGCCCACTGTGCCATCACATGCCAAAAGCGGGGGGAGTGGGGGGGAGCACACCCCATGCACGGGGCACATTGAATTATGGGTGTGGGCACGCACGCGCATGAACCCCCTTGCGCTCCCCCCGCTTTTGGCACACGACGGCAAAAAGGTTAGCCATCACTGCTATATAACTAAACATATATAAAATGATCCGGGAATTAACAACCCCAAACTGGGACATACATATGGTCCATGTCATGGTTGTTTACATATGAAATTGCCTTCCATTGGGTTGGTCCATCTTGGCTAGTTTTGCATCATCTGGCATTCCTCAACCTGGATGTTTTGGACCTCCTTCAAGTGTTCCGTACCTCCTACCCTCCACAGCACGTTTGGGGATTGGCTGGAGATGAACGCAATCAAATTATCTGAAGGGTGGTGCATTAGGAAAGGCTGATCTCCTTCCATGAGCCATTGCTATCCAGTGACTCGCCGAACGTACAAGGGAGGCAGCTGTCTCTTGCAGAGCCAGAGTTGAGCTGATAAGCATGTCTCCTAAATCTTCTCTCTGCAGGGCCTAGAGATTAAGTCCTTGCCCTCCTGTCTCCATTTGATATCAGGGACTGCCCGAGAGGTGAGTGTACAGTGAGAGCGGGTTCAGTTCATAGCTCTGCCTCTTCCCCCTCCCAAGGCACATTCCCAAGACTAGCAGGCAGGGTCACCGTAACTCCAGTCTTTAAAATAGACCCTCCTCTGCAACGGGCCAGTTCATTTTTTTCTTTTTCAAACCGTTGCCTGTGAAAACGTGGCTCGGTCCAATTGTCATTATTGCTTCCCCTCACCCCCATGGGGATTCTGCATCATACTTGGCTAATTACCATTTATCCCTTCCCCTCCTCTCCTTGGCACAACTGCCTCCTTCGTTCCCTTGCATTCTTTATTGAGTAGAATTAACCAAAAGGTCAAACTTGAAGTTAATACTTAATCCCCTGGGCAGGAATCTTTCCTCCTCCACCCCCAAGAGTTTTGACTTTTCCTGTCCAAAAAGTTTCTTACTACAATTCTGCAAACCGTGAGACTGTCTATGCTGCCTTTTCAGCCCTTTCTCTCCAAAGGCAGTCTTGTCCTTCAGGGTCTCCTGTTTTTTTTTCCCCCTTCCAGATTCCGGTCGACCAGTACAGCAAGGTCTTCCCAGGCGATGAAATAGTCCAAGTCAATGACCAGGTGGTGGTAAGTCAAGGCTTCTTTTCTGCTTGGTTCCTGGGGCAGGATGTACTGTGGTGCTGAGCTACCTTGTAAGGGAGAGATTAACCTGAATGGGGCAGACCTTAAGTATCCCTTGCCTTAATTTTTCCGCTGCATGAAGTTGCTTTGCTGGATGATGGGGAGATTCTTTACGGCCAAGAAAAGCATCTCTTCCCTACTTCTCTTCTTAAAAACTTCCAGTGTCGGAGCATTCACAGCTTCTGGAGGCAAGTTGTAACAATTAACAGGGGATCAACTTGCCTCCAGAAGTTGTGACACCGGAAATTTTTAAGGCGAGATTGGATGATCTTTTTCTGGAGGCAACCAGACTTTCTTGTTTTTTCTTTGAAGACATTTTGCTTCTCATCCAAGAAGCTTCTTCAGCTCTGACAGCATACTGGGGAATGGAAGGATTCATATTCTTTGCAGACAGCTGGTCATTTACATTCTTTTAGAGGGTCGTGGTTGTTGAAGCACTTGGAGGTTTATCTGTGTCCTCAGGGTCACCCAAGATTGGATGACCATTTGTCTGAAATCCTATAGGGTTTCCTGCCTAAGCAGGGGGGTTGGACTTGAAGACCTCCAAGGTCCCTTCCAACAATCTGGGTCCTCAGTTTACCTACCTTATAAAGGATGGAAGGCTGAGTCAACCTTGGGCCTGGTGGGACTTGAACCTGCAGTAATTGCAAGCAGCTGTGTTAATAACAGACTGCATTAATCTGTTGAGCCACCAGAGGCCCCTCATATTGATATGTTGACCATCAATTGTGTTGTAAATGTTGTACCTTGATGAAGGTATCTTTTCTTTTATGTACACTGAGAGCATATGCACCAAGACAAATTCCTTGTGTGTCCAATCACACTTGGCCAATAAAAAATTCTATTTCTATTCTATTCTATTCTATTCTATTCTATTCTATTCTATTTTATTCTACTTCCGAAGGAGAAAAGATGGAAAACTTTCCATGTGCTAATATATGTATATAAACATAAACTTCAATATAATTAAACTAGGATTTAGCTGCTTGTTATGTGAAAGAGACGTTGAGTGTTGCCCACCTGCAGAGTGGTGATGGGTGACTTCCAACTTTCCTGGCTTCTCTTCCTGTGATTGTGTATCTTTAAGATGGAATAAAACAGGGCAACTCTTCAAATAAGAGAACAGTCCTCCGTAAAATAGCAGGCTTGACTGACTGCAGCTCATGAAAACTGCTGGCTTTTAATAAAATTTCATTAGTCAGGAAAGATGCCATGGGACTTCCTGCGGTTTTTATGCTCCCACGGACTAAATGGCTCTCCTCCTACAATAGCTGGACAGCATAGTCTCTGCATTAGCTCACGTGTATTAGCTTTTGAGTTAATAGAAAGTGCACTGCCCAAATGCATTCTGCAATGACTCACCAAGGTTTAGGGCAGATGATTTTTTTTTCTACCTGGGGTGATCATATTTGTAATTGGGAAATGTCATTGATTGCAAAAATAATTAATTTGCCAATGGACCTTCTGGTGCATTGTCCAGTTGTGATTGTGTTGGGGTGTTTGTGACTCTGGGTTTGTATTACGAGGTTTCTCACATGAAGTCCCAAATACACTAAAATCTTAGAAAAAAGACATGTCGCATGGGCCAAAACATGAGCACTATCGGATTAGAGCATAGAGACATGCAAACACTTGTAAAGAGATGCTTTGGGACACAAAGGTTCATGCATGAAGTACCCCTCATTGACACATGAAAGCAGCCATGTCTCCTTCCAGGTTTTCATGATTGTTGTAGGAAGCTGCTCTTGGCTGTGCATTCATTTTGATGTACCCTATACAAAAGTATGGACAGGGATATAATTAGAGTTTTGAAAATACACCATAAAATAATGCTACCATAATAAAATTAACCACAAAAGCAATGATCAGTTGCTCTACAAAGGTTGCCCCAAAGGCTTTGAAAGCAAATTACATTCTTAGACCTGAAAAATATAAGGCTATGTGTACTAAACAGGTCTGTTGGGGAGAGTGTTTCACAAATGGAGCTCACTACGAACTCTTACGGCCACTGTCTGATTTGGAAGGAGAAAGTCTCAACCATATTTATCTACAGGTAGTCCTCAGCTTAAGATAACAATTGAGACCAGAAATTCTGTTGGGGATGCGGTGGCTTAGTGGGTAAGACGCTGAGCTTGTCAATCGAAAGGTCGACAGTTCAGCGGTTTGAATCCCTAGCGCTGTGGAACGGGGTAAGCTCCTGTTACTTGTCCCAGCTTCTGCCAACCTAGCAGTTCGAAAGCACATAAAAAATGCAAGTAGAAAAATAGGGATCACCTTTGGTGGGAAGATAACAGCGTTCCGTGTGTCTTTGGCGTTTAGTCATGCTGGCCACATGACCACGGAGACGTCTTCGGACAGCGCTGGTTCTTCAGCTTTGAAACGGAGATGAGCACCACTCCCTAGAGTTGGGAACGACTAGCACATATGTGTGAGGGGAACCTTTACCTTTACCTTTAGTCTTCGGCTTAAGACAACAATTGAGACCAGAAATTCTGTTGCTAAGCAAGACGATTGTTAAGGGAATGATGCTCAGTTTTATGACTTTTTTTTACCACAATTGTTGAGCGAATCACTGCAGTTGTTAAATGAATCATGCAGTCATTAAGCAAATCTGGCCTCCCCCATTGATATTGTTCTTCAAAAGGCAACCTGGGATGGTCTCAAATGGCAATCGCATGATGCCAAAATGCTTCAATAATGCATGCTAGTAGCCAAGTGCTTGAATTATGATCATGTGACCATGGGGGATGCTGTGACAGTCATAAGTGTGAGGACCAGTTGTAAGTCACTTTTTTCAGCGCCCTTGGAACTTCGAATGGTCACTAAACAAGTGATTGTAAGGACCACCTGTATGTAAAGTGATGCCTTTGTGTCTTGCTTCACGATGCAGTGTGCATAATCAATGCGTCAAATGATAAAAGCAACCAAAACCCTCATTCTTATCATTAAAAGTAAGGCAAATGGTTGATTGTGCAGGTGGGGTGGACCCGGATGAATCTCGTGAAGAAGCTTCTGGAATCCAGTCGAGTGACGCTGGTGCTGAAGAAAATCCCACTGGTTTCCTCAGAGTCTTTAGGATCTCCTCTTCACCAGCAAGTAAGTTTAGGCCAGGTCAAACTTCCCAGCCTCGTGCTTCACAGAGGAAAAAACTTCAACTCCCACAATTCTCAGCCCCTACAACTTTTGAAGCATGTGTTACAATGTCCAGACAATCAACGCACCAATCATTGCAATGTCCACCCGATGCCAGAACCTGATTGGTGCAGAATTCTGCTTCATATGGAAGAATGCACCTCTGTTTGCCTGAAATGGTCCTTCATGTATGAAATCGGTGGCCACAGTTCTCCGCTTTTAATAGGGAAAAGGATGAAGGATGGTTCTTTGAGCATCTCTTTATCTTTAGAGCAGTGTTTCTCAAATCTGAACAACTTTAAGATGTGTGGACTTCCACACGCTGGCTGGGGAATTCTGGGAGCTGAAGTCCAGACATGTTAAAGTTCATGAGGTTGAGAAACACAGCTTTAGAACATCTTTTTAGAGTTAAGGGCAAACCCTGCCGTGTGGTAGATTGGAGTGGTTATCCTAGGGAACAATGTAGTACCTATGGTTGTATTGTGATAGTGGGACATCCAAGGGAATATCATACTCTCTCATTCCTAAGATGCAATTTCCCAAAATCAGGGACCTTGGTTCCCATCTACATTTGATAAACCATGGAATAGATTTGCATCTTTTAAATCCCCCCACACACATACACACAAATGGAGAACCCCCAGCATCATTATCCTATTTCATCCTCCTTGCTTAGATGCTTTCTTACCATTTGCCAGTCCCTGAAGATCTCTCTGGTTTATCTTTCCAAGATCTTAGGCCTTAGGCCACCCCAATAGTAATAATAAATAAACAACCCCAACCTGATTTTACATTAGAAAAGCAAGGCAGGCAGCTTGGAAATTCCATTGTCCTCTATCTCCAAATATACCAGTGATTCATCTCCTACTCTTATGATTTCCCGGGAGTTTCGTTTGTGACTCAACGGGAAGCTGAAAGTGGAGATCAGTTGGCAACAGGAAGCATTTCTTCTCACCTGAGACAGATACTATCCTTAACTGGCTTTGTTTGCTCCCCAGCAACCACAGGCTTTCTTAGAAGACCTGAGCTCAAGAAGCGATGACTCTTCAGCCAGCTCTGCGTCACCAACATCCAGGTCAGACATCCATCAAGTGGAGGACTTGTTTGTTGGCAAGGTTGCCGTGGGACGTGGTTGATGATGTGGGATGTGAATCTGTGGACATGTGAAGGTCCTGCTCTTGGTCCGTGGCCCAGTGAAGAGAATGCTAAGAGCAAACAGTACATTCCAGTGATGCTGAGAAGGCTATCTTTAGAACTGGGCCTGACTCAGATATTCTCTGGGGGGACAGAGAGAAGAGTTTTCTGGTCAAGCTGGAGATGTTTTCTCCGCGTATTGTAAAATATGTGTGTGAATGTGAAGTCCTTGGTGCTCTCTGGTCTGGACTGTTTTCTTGCAGACGTTTTATTACCCAGTTATGTAACATCTTCAGTGCTAGAAGGAAGCGGGATTTGCTTTATGTTTCTGTAGAGCGGCTTGCCTTGTCAAGCATTGTTTTCTTCTAGTAGTTCTGATTACTCTGTTGTTTACTATTTGTTTGGATTGGTAGTTCCTAGATTGGGCATTGTTTACTGCTTGGGCATTGTTAGTTTGGAATTAATCCTGCTGTTAATCCCTGTTTATCTGGATGTCGACTGCTGGTGAGGAGGTTTGGGTCGATTGCTCCAAAGATGTTACCTAGTTCGGTAATGAAATGTCTTCAAGAAAACAATTATGCTCAGAGAGCACCAAGGGCCCCACACAATTCAACCCTGACCTACAAATATTGTCTTCTAGCGATGTATGAGAATTTTGTATGCTCAGTCTAATGATTTAATGATGACCAAGAGCATTGGTGGCACAGTGGTTAGAGTGCAGTACTACAGGCTGCACTCTAACCGTCAGCTTCCTGCAATTTGGTAGTTCAAATCTCACCGGGCTCAAGGTTCCATCCTTCTGAGGTGGGTAAAATGAGGACCCAGATTGTTGGGGGCAATAAGCTGACTCTGTAAACCGCTTAGAGAGGCCTGTAGAGCACTGTTAAAGCTGTATATACTGTAAGTCTAAGTGCTATTGCTATTTTTCATCTTCTGTTGACACCTTCAAAGTAATTGCTTAGAAGATGAATATGTAATAGATGTATTCTCCCAACCTACTTATCTGCTGACCTAAATTAACCCATTTTGTAAATTATCTATAATACATTCAACAGTAAAGTAACCCTATTTCACAGGGTTATTATTGCTGGGGGGGGGGTGGACCTAGAAGGCAGTACTTTATAAGGTGCTTTCAATTTTTGTAGGAAAAAATGGATATAAATCCTAACCAATGAATGCGGCAGCTTTCCTGCCCTCTCTAAAATGAGTGCATCATATCCTAGGCTGGACTCTAGACAGAGTTCTCAGGGCCTCATGCATATAACATGCATATATTCTTTCTCTCTCTCTCTCTCTCTGGCAAGCTAATGTAATAATAGTAAACTAATAAATAACTAAATAACCAATAGATTCAATAATAAACCAAACAATAACAACCAGATCATTTTCATAAGGTAAAGGTTCCCCTCGCACATATGTGCTAGTCGTTCCTGACTCTAGGGGGCAGTGTTCATCTCCGTTTCAAAGCCGAAGAGCCCGCGCTGTCCGAAGATGTCTCCATGGTCATGTGGCCGGCATGACTCAATGCCAAAGGTGCATAAAATGCTGTTACTTTCCCACCAAAGGTGGTCCCTATTTTTCTGCTTGCATTTTTTACGTGCTTTTGAACTGCTAGGTTGGCAGAAGCTGGGACAAGTAATGGGAGCTCGCCCCATTACACAGCACCAGGGATTCGACCCGCTGAACTGCCGACCTTTCGATTGACATGCTCAGCGTCTTAGGTACTGGGTCACCACGTCCCTCAGATCATTTTCGATATATTCAAAATTAGGACTTGAAATGGCCACTTCAGTTGATCAATGGTAGCTTCTTAGACCTGGAACCCTCCAGTGAGTTGTCTTCACATTCCTATGATGCTTTTGTGGGCAGAACGTTGAAGTCTCTATGGCTGTTTGATTGCTAAGGATCCAGACTGCCCTACCTGCCAGAGCTAGACCGTGTGGTGTGTACAGGTCATGGCTTCTTTCTTTTATTCTATCTTCTTGTTCTCTTGCTAGTGAAGTAGATAGAAACAGGAGAAGATAAAAGTAGCAGAGTAGAGTAGAAGGTTCAAGAAACTGTTTATGGATTTCCTAGTAGGGGTTGGCTTCTTGATGTTTTTGCAGACGTGACTTAGTCCTCTGTAACAAAATATGCCATGGCCTTTTCACTTTCAATAGAAAAGAAGCCACAGATGAGAATGTTGCAACATGAGGACGCACTGAGGAACAGATGGAATATCTCTTGGAGAAATTGGTGACCTTCCCCCTTTCTATTACTCAAGCTACATCTTGGCTGCATTTTAAACTTTCCAATAATAAAATTAGGCATTTGTCCTCCAATTTTTTTCCATCTTTTTATAAGGGTCCCCCATATAACATCCAGGAAGTGGGAGGGATTGTAAAAATCCTTGGGGATAGTGGCCCAGATCCTTGACCTATTTGTCTTCTGTCATCATCAAATCCAGCAACGCTTCTGGGCCACAAATGGGTATCATGAGCTTTCATAGAGAATTCAAGGGTTGGGATGTTTTCACAGACCAGGAACTTGGAAATGTGTATCCCTGCCCAGAGGAAGAATAAAAGTAGACATACAGAAGGGAGAATAGCTAATAACCTGGTAAACAGATGTTTTGTACCTAGGTATGTCCAATATAGCTCTTATTTGGTGAATAGAAAAGCCACCTCACCAACCATTTTGTCCACGACTGTTGTCAACAATTATTTGCACACTGGTCCAAAATGGATAGGATGCTTCCCTTGTGCTGAATTACACATTATTTTTTCAAATTCTCTTGCTGATATATATAAATATGTGAAAATATCTACAGACCCCTCATATCCTGGACATAAATTGTTTCCACTTCTACCTTTAAAATGACACACTAGAGGACAATTTTTTCCTGAATGCCATTACTCTGCTTAACAACTAATTCTCACAACACTGTCAAATAATTTACTAAGACTGTATTATTATTATTATTCTCTTCCTTCCTAGTATCAATCTCTTTCCATCTATTACTATAACCATGTTTCTTGTATCTTCCAATTTATATTGTTTTTGTTTCTTAGTACGATTTAGTACTTATTAGTAACCTTGGCTATCACTAAGTGCTGCATCTTTTTATTCTTTTTTTTTATAAAAAAGTTTTATTTTTACATTCATATCCAACAACTCATCCAATGTACAGTCATATACAATTAGTCGGGTTTGCCCAGTCACCACCCCCTCCTTTCAACTCTCTTCCCTCTTCTACCTTCTTCTACTTTCCAGACCTTCCTCCCCTTCTCTTACCTACATCCTCTCCTCCCTCCACCCTACACCTTCCTTCTCCCTCTACTATCCCTCTTCCTTCCTCTTCTCCCTCTTCTCCCCCTCTTCTCCTCTTTCCTACCTCCTACTCTCTCCCCTTTTCTCCCTCCCCACCATTCTAAAATGGTAGCTGGGCAGACCCGACCCTACATTAATTATATTTATATATCTTCAATAATCCCTGTACATTAACCATCACTCCATCCTTTTTATTCTTGATGCATGTGTTTTATTCTCCTTATGTACACTGAGAGCATATACACCAAGGACAAATTCCTTGTGTGTCCAATCACATTTGGCCAATAAAGAATTCTAAATAAGCTATTTGGGAGGTAAAGTGGTGCAAAAACCATTTGCTTGTTTTGTTAAAGGAAAGTTTATAGTTTCATTCCTATGATTATTCCTAATGATTATACAGTTTTCCCCTGCTTGGCAGTGTCTGAGATGCTGAGACTGCACTTCCCAGAATTCCTAGCCAGCATAGCTGGAGGCTAATTTGGGAATGATGGGAGTTTCAGTCTCAACTGGAAGGCAGTCTAGTTGGGGAAGGCTGGATTGGAAAATAACTAGGATTAATAAATTGAAATGGAGCTCCAGCATCTCGTGACATTTGGCGCCAAGAGAAGGGACAGCAGCCAATCTTTGACTTCTCAGTGCCCACAAATACTCAGATGTTTTCCTTAATTGACATTACATGCATTCATCTTGCAGGAACGCCATGTGATATCTGGCAGGGGGTTCTTCTGGCGAGCCACGTGTAGTTGTTATGTAATAGAGCAGATCAAAGGTTATTAATTTTTCTTCTTGTTAAAGCATGACGGCTGAGTTCGAGGGAACCCAGAATTCTGTGCTTGATCTCCCCACCGCTCAGGAGGAACCGAAGGGAATTGATTGCAGGCATCCTGTGGATAATATCTGTGGACTGGAAGAAGTCCTTTCTGGAGCAGGTAAGGAGCCTATTCTGTTGAGTCTAGTGAAGAAGTGCAAGAATAGAATAGAATAGAATAGAATAGAATAGAATAGAATAGAATAGAATAGAATAGAACAGAACAGAACAGAACAGAACAGAACAGAACAGAACAGAACAGAATTCTTTATTGGCCAAGTATGATTGGCTTTGGTGTATATGCTTTCAGTATACATAAAGAGAATAAAATACATTCTTTGAGCATAAAAAGATGCAACACTTAGTGATAGTCAAGGCTACTAATAAGCTATCAAATTGTACTAGGAAACTTGTAAAAACAATATAAATTGAAAAATACAGGCATACATGGTTATAGCAGTAAGTGGGAAGAGATAGATACTAGGAAGGAAGAGAATAATAATAGTAATACAGTCTTAATAAATTATTTGACAATGTTGTGGGGATTAGTTGTTAAGCAGAGTGATGGCATTCGGGAAAAAACTGTCCTTGTATCTAGTAGTTCTGATGTGCAGTGCTCTGTAGCATCATTTTGAGGGTAGAAGTGGAAACAATTTATGTCCAGGATGTGAGGGGTCTGTAGATATTTTCACAGCCCTCTTTTTGACTCATGCAGATCCTCAGTGGAAGGCAGGTTGGTAGCCATTGTTTTTTCTGCAGTTCTAATGATCCTCTGAAGTCTGTGTCTGTCTTGTTGGGTTGCAGAGCCAAACCAGACAGTTATGGAGGTGCAGATGACAGGCTCAATGATTCTTCTGTAGAACTGGATCAGCAGCTCTTTATCCTGGACTCTTCCATTCAGTTGTTGATCTATATATAACTTTTATATCACATTTTTCCCATGGACTTCAGGAATCATCATTAACATCATTAACACACTCCCAAAACCAAAGAATAACATTTAAAACATTCAAATGGACCCGAAAACCAGATAGGTTCCATGTTACAGTCTTTAGGCTCGTTGCCACTTACGGAATTCTCTAGTTCAGTACATGTGGAAGTAGCCAATGGATTTGCTCCTGATACTTGCTGGGTTTAACTTTCCATGCATATTTCTCCTGCCAAAATGGTCTAATTTATTGACCCCTTGGGTTTTTTCTTTCTTTCTGGTTTTTCCAGAGGCATTGGCTGACCCTGCTCTGGCAAAGCAGGACTTTGGAGCAGATTTCATGGGACCTAAATCTCCAGGTGCTGCTGTCCCTTCCACTCCCAAGAAGCAAGAGCATCAATTGGGAAACTCTGCGAGACATGAGAATGGATTTGTCAGAGGGCAACAGGGGCTGGCATCGGCAGATTCCAAAGAGGTAAGACGTTTGTTTAGGGCTAACACCTTCACAAGGAAGTTGCTAATATAAGACGCTTTTTTGGTGAGATTTATGTATATTAGAGCCAAGGTGGTGCGGTGGTTAGAGTGCAGCCCTGCAGGCTACTTCAGCTGACTGCTAGCTGCAGTTTGGCAGTTCGAATCTCACAAGGCTCAAGGTTGACTCAGCCTGCCATCCTTCCGAGGTGAGTAAAATGAGGACCCAGATTGTTGGGAGCAACAGCTGACTCTGTAAACCACTTAGAGAGGGCTGTAAAAGCACTGTGAAGCGGTATATAAGTCTAAGTGCTATTGCTATTGCTATTGCTATATTAGGACTATGCAAACAATGCTACATTTTAATTTTTGATTTACAAAATGGATTGAATGCAGACATCCAAATCCAAACATTTAATTGCATTGATTAGTTCATATGCACATATGATACTTCTTTGCAGGGGTGAAATGCTCCCGGTTCGGACCGGTAGCGATGGCAGCGGGTGGTTCGGAGAATCGGTAGCAAAAATCCCTGCCCCCCCTCCATGCCCAGCTGAACCGCACGATCATCAGAGTTTGTTTGTTTTTTAACTTTTAAAAGCATTTTTTCTTCGGCTGAAAAAATGTTTTTAAAAATAAGAAAAAGCCTCTGATGATCATGTGGCTCAGCTGGGATATTCAGAGCCTTTTAAAAGCATTTTTTCTACAACCTCTTCGGCCGAAGAGGTTGTAAAAAAAATGCTTTTAAAAGGCTCCTCTAACGATTCCAGTTGAATTGCCTGATCATCAGAGGTTTTTATTTTCTTTTAAAGGAAAAAAACCGCTTTTAAAAGAAAACAAAAGTCTCTGATGATCAGGAACTCAGCTGGGATCGTCAGAGGAGCCTATTAAAAGCATTTTTTAAAAACCTCTTCAACTGAAGAGGTTATAGAAAAAATGCTTTTAAAAGTTAAAAAAAAGTTAGCCATGCCCACCCAGTCACGTTACCCCCCACCAAGCCACGCCCACAGAACCGGTAGTAACAAATTTTACATTTCACCACTGCTTCCATGTCCAACCTGTTGCCACTCAGCCTTAGAAGACCTGAGTTTAGGGGAAAAGAGTAGAGAAAAGTTGTGTTTTTGAAAGGGGGTTGCATATTTCAAGTTCCTCATCAATCATGTCACCATGTTTTCTTCTGTCTCTCTCTGTGATCCCTACAGGGCAGCACTGAAATTCGACGGAAGCAGAAAGGTAAGTGGTACCCCTCTGTAGTCACCATGGGCTTGAATATCAAGCTATGGGTACTTATCAGCTTACGACCACAGTTGGGACCGAAACCTCCATTGCTACAGTGATATGGTCATTAAGTGGGTCAACACATGAGCACGCCCCATTTTATGATCTATGGAGTTTTGCTATGGTCATTAAGTAAATCACACAATCATTAAGGAAATCTAGTTTCCCCCATTGACTTTGCTTGTCAGAGGCTGACTGAGAAGGTTGCAAATGGTAATCACCGGACCCCAATTCTGCAACCCTCGTAAATTCCTGTCAATTGCAAAGTGCCCAAATTGTGATTGCGTCACTGCAGGGATCCTGCACACTCATGAGAGGAACCAGTCATAAATCACTTGTAACTTCAAACAGTCTTAAGGGTTATAAATGAAGTATTACCTGTATGTGTCAGGGTTCCAAGGAACACCCCCAACGAAATAAAGCTCTGAGGCTTGAGGTTCCTCAAAATTCCAATTTATTGTCATGTTGGCACAGCTGGGAAAACCCGAAACTGAAAGCTTCCAGGTTTTCCACACCCAGTTGACAGTTCACAGCCCTGCCCCACACCCACAAGTTCATCACATTGTCCAATCAACTCTTCACACTCAGTTGGATACAATCTTCAGGCAGTCTACATCAGACACAGGCAAAAATCCTTGTTGTTATGACTAACTTTCTACCGCTCCAACAACAACCCCCTCCCAACTTCCCCAGCTAAAATATGTGGCAGTTAAGAAGCAAAAAGAAAATTGCCTTCCAAAACTGACAGTATGCTTTTGATACGCTACCGCTCCCCCGGGTGGCTGGGGAATTCTGGGAGTTGAAGTCCACAGGTCTTAAAGTCACCAAGGTTGGATATCCCTGAGTGAACTCCTTCCAAAGTCAGCAAGATTCAGCGCATGCCTCTGCATGTGCACATGTGTGAATGTGCACTGGGGGAGAGCAGGAACTCTTGTAACTCCGCCAGTTCTTTCATTCCATCCATTGAACCAGGGATGGGCTTCTAGGGGTACGGCAGGGTTCGAGGGATCCTCTAGCCAAGGATTGCCAGGGTTTTGCAAACCCCCAAATGCCACCCTTGGCTGGCCACGCCCATCTTGCCCTGCCCCTCCCAGGAGTCTCCACGTGGCCTGTTCATCATTCCAGGTAAGTGCAGGGGCCACGCGGAGGGTCTTGGAGGGCAAAAAACAGGCCTACCGGAGGTTCCGGAAGTCCGGAAATGGGATTGTTTCCGGCCTCCAGAGAGCTTCTGGACCCTAGGGGAAGCAGTTTTCGCCCTCCTGGAGGCTCAAGGATAGCCTACAGAGCCTGGGGAGGGTGAAAGAGCCCCCCCCATCCCCGGCATAAGGTAAGCGGCTGACTAGGCCATGCCCACCATGGCCACGCCCATGCTCACCCAGCAACAGGGCAGAGAACCCGTTGCTAAAGGATCTGAAGCCCACCCCTGAATTGAACTTAACTGTGGGGTGTGTGTCCATTCAGAAGCTTTTAAAAATATGTTAGGCAACCTTTTTTTTTGTCTTTTGCATTAATGAGGCGTCACTACCCGATTAAGTCGACGACGCATCTCCTGCCAGGAACTGGGACAGGTGGACTGTGACGGTTGGCTCTTGAAAAAGAAGGACCACGTGGGCTTCATGGCCCAGAAATGGAAACGGTTTTGGTTTGTGCTGAAAGGACACAACCTTTACTGGTACAGCAACCCCAATGTGAGTGCATTCCGAGACACTTACGGTAACAGTAAACTCAAAGGGAGGCTGGGCTTCCTTCGCGGTGTATCAGTTTTCCATTTATTTTTAAACACTTTTTTTAAAAAAATAACAGCAACAAATGGCTAGGCCAAGATCATAAGTTTATGAGTGAGTGCCGGGAGAAATGAGCAAGGTCACTATTTTGGAGATTCCCCCACTTAGAGATTGAGTTCTTGAGGGATGTTGTACCCAGGAAATTATAAACCCTGCAAAATGGCAAGGTCAGGCGGGGTATGTTTGCCCATTTCAGGTGGTCCTGATTTAAGCTGACGAGTACCCCCACGTGGATTGGAAGACCCACATCAAAATGTTGCTCTTCCATTTCCAGAGAGATTTGAGGAAAATACAGGAGAGAGAGGGGGGAGAGGAAGAAGGAGGGGGAGAGGAAGGAGAGGAGAGAATACTGAAAAAATGAAGATATACCGCGAGATGAAGAAATAGTTAAGAAGATACTAGATTGTGCAGAAATGGGATAGATTGATACTGGAAATTAAGCAGAAAGAGGACATAGAATACAGTCAAACATGGAATTTATTTGACCAATGGTTGGAAAAAAGGGATGGAGTTTAAGAATGTAAATTTGTATTGTTAAGCAAATTAAATACCCAGACAACACGATGTTTAAAGAGCACTAAGAAATTTACTTAATAGAAAATAAATAAATCAATAAATAAATAAATAAAAATGTCCCAAATCCTTCAGTTTGTGGCCAAAGAGTAACACTTCTTTTCTTCTTTTCTTGTCAATGGACTCTTTCCTCTTCTGAAAAACTAGGATGAGAAGGCTGTGGGATTGATCAATGTGTCTGCCTACAGATTGGAGAGCACCAAGGAACAGAAGAAGAAATAGTGAGTGCAAACTCAGGGGTCCCCCTTGAGCCGTTTTCTGAGAAGGAACAAGCTCTGAATCAGTTCTCCAACACCGAAGTCCTTCAGATATGTTAAACTCTCATAATTCCAGCTAGACGAGATCTTTCAGCAGTTTGTGGGCTCCAAATGTCCGATACTTTTTGGAGTATAAGACGCACTTTTTTCCACCCTAAAAGAGGGTGGAAATGTTGGTGCATCTTATATACCGAATACAGCCATTTTTGGACTCTGGAAATCCTGCCCTGTGTGTCCCGTTTTTGCCAAAAACAGGCCCGTTTTTCGCAAAAACGGGACGTGCAGAGGGTTTGGAACGCCTGCAGAGTGCTCCTGGGGGCTGGGGAGGGCAAAAACTTTCTTTTCTTGTTTACCCCTTCGAAATCTTGGAGCGTCTTATACTCCATTGCATCTTATAGTCTGAAAAATACGGGTTTTGGTTTGTTATTTGACAAGGTATACGCACTAAGAGCAAACTGGATTTCAGTGTTAAATCCTTATGTAGCCTATTGATTACCATTTGTATATCTGAGGGCACTATGTGTAGGCTTGAGGGAACCATACGCTTTGCAAAATTGTGGGGGGGGAAAGGGGAAGTCACACTGGTTATGCAATCCTTTCCAAGCTTCATTTTTGCAGCTGTATCCATGCAGATTGGTAATTGGGTATAGGTGTGCTTCCCAACGGCAAGGAATCATGAGAAATCTGACTACTGTCGCTTCTTTTGTCTCTCCAGTGTTTTCCAACTCACCCATGAGAAGTACAAGCCCTTCGTCTTTGCAGCGGAAACCCTGGCTGATCTGAGCATGTGAGTAGCCTCTGAGGCAGGGGTGTCAAACTCAATTTCATTGAGGGCCACATCAGGGTTGTGTTTGACCTCGGGCGGGCGGGGGGGGGGCTGGCCAGCTCAACGTTACTCCTGTCAGGTGCCTGTGGTGGCCCGAGTGCTCTGCCCGCGCAAGCAGGCTCCCGAGCTCCGTTTTCGGCTGCTGCAGCTGCGGCCCTCCCGAGTTCCGTTTTCACTGGCAGAGGGTTGCAGGAGGCTGTGGCTGAGGAACAGCTGGAGCCCGTTCCCAGTGTGCGAATGCACAGAGCTGCCAGAAGACAAGAACAATTAAGAAAGCAGGGTCGACTCGGGAGTAAGGCCACACCTTGGAGGTGATTGGCCCCTCCCGTGGACATAAAAGAGGAGCGAGCGGGACGTGGGCTTTTGCAGGAAGCAATTAGTTCATCTCGTTTCAAGATTGGAAAGTTCTGTTTGTGACTCTAATAGACTCGGTGCCAGGTTTGGCCTTGCTCTGCATTTGGAAATTGGTTCTCTGGCAGCGTTCCAAGTGAGATAAGGTCAGAGTTGATAAACTTCTGTGGAAGCTTTGCTGATCTGATTCCAGTAGAATTTACCAAAGATATAAGGGAGTACTCGTTATCAACAAATTTTTGAAGCTGCTGCCCTTTGGCAAATTCCAGAAGTATAAAAAAAATTGGCAAGGAAGGCTTAAAAGGGGAATCGCTTTGAAGACAGATTTGTTTTCAGCAAGTTCCTATTCAAAGTTGTAAGGAGGGAACCTGGGAACATAACAAGCTGTGTTTCCTCCCAGGTGGGTCAGCCGTTTGATCACATCAATGACTAAATATACAGTGTCCCGTAAACCTGGACCATCTAACCAAGAAGGTGAGTGCCTATTGAAAGTAGTTCATTTTCTACCGGCCAAGTACATAAGACATGATATACCTGCATCACGTATACTAGAGATTCTCAGTCATCCAGGTCACGGTTGTCCCAAAGGTTCTTTTTCAGAAGGCAACTGGACTTTCTTGTTTTTTCTTTGAAGACGTTTCGCTTCTCATCCAAGAAACTTCTAGAGCTCTGATAGGAGCTTCCATTCCCCACTATCCCGACTGGTGACCCCCCAGGGGGAGGGCCTTCTCTATGGGGGCTCCTGCCCTCTGGAATGAGCTGCCTCCGGGGATACGTCAACTCCCCGACCTCCGGACCTTTCGACGCGAGCTAAAGACATTTTTGTTTCATCGCGCAGGGCTGGCTTAATTTGGCTTAATTTAATTTTAATAGGGGTTTTATTAGAGTTTTAGTCTTTCTGAGCCTAATTAAATTAGTTTTTTTAAAACGTTTTTTAATTTTTTTAATTGTTGTTTTTACTAGGCTGTAAACCGCCCTGAGTCTTTTGGGAGAAGGGCGGTATATAAATCAAAATAATAAATAAATAAATAAATAAATAAATAAATAAATAAATAAATAAATAAATAAATAAATAAATAAATAAATAAATAAATAAATAAATCAATAAATCAATAAATCAATCAATCAATCAATCAATCAATCAATCAATCAATCAATCAGGAAAAAAGGGAAGGAGCATGGTGGCTGGGGATGGTAGATTCCTAGGATGGAGGCAGAAAGCTGGTGTGATGCTATTCATCCCATTTCAGAATATTTTTATTCAAATATTTTTTTGTCCTCTGGACTCAATCCAACTTAGATTGCTACAGTGAAACAGAAGCAGAAGATCCTGAGGATGACTCTCCTAGGCATAGCTTTGATCAGGTCAGTATTTTCTTGATGGAACGTAATTGTAAAAATAGTGGGCTGCTCTTACTTTAAAATATCTTGATACTTTTTATAAACTCATTTGGGACTTCATTATTTTGGGGGAATGAGAGGCAACTACAACAGGCATATTGTGATTTCCAAAAAGGCCCTGATTCCAGCATGCAAACTTAAGATGGGAATCGATGCATTTGACTGTGTTTGGAAGGGATTGCAATGTAACCATTGAAAGAAATAGCTGCAGAATGTTGGGTGTGATGAAGTTGAGCTTGAGGGGGTCATATTTACTCATATTTTGTCTCCATCCCATTATTTTCTTTCTTTGTTTCTGGCAGACAAAGCAGAAGGAATTGGAGAAAGCTCAGTTGCCATCAGGGGCTACTGGGAGTAGCCAAAACCTTCTGGGCAGCCCAGTTTTCCAGGACAACGTAGATGAGAAAACAGCATCTCCTTCTTCTCCAGGTGAGCTCACCTTTGGTACCTTCCCAAGTTGCACTGGAAAGAACGTGGCAGGTGAGATGTTGGGGAAAAAAATCAACTATAATTGAACACCATTCCTAAAGCAGAAGGATGCAGATTTCTCTACAAGTTTTCTGAAATGTTCCCTTAGCAAAGGCAAATAGAAGAAAGGTAAGCTAGAATAGTTGAACATTTAAGCCGATGAACTGAAACAGAGGAAATTTGGTATGAAACTTTAGGGCAGCTTTCTCCAACTGGAATCATTCAAATATTTCAGACTACAGTGTACATCTTCCTCTGCCAAACTGACAGGGAGTATGGGCATGTGTGTGCATACGTCAGTAGCCAAATGAAGATTTGGCAACTTTTTTTTTTCATATTGAGACTGTGTTCCATTGGTACTATTATTTAGGACATCCTCATACCAATAAATGTGAATAGATGGCGCCAATCTGTTCTTGAAAATGCCCCTTTCTCCCTCTTTCTATCACCCCTTTTCTCTGTGTGTCTTTCTCTCTTTCTCCAAGTAGCAGGCTAGCTTCATGGCTCTTGCCAAGGTCTGAATTGCTAGCCTGCACAAAAATAAAGGACATTTTTAGTTGGAGTTAGCAGAGATGGCCAAATTGATTGCTCTGATTAAAGAAAAGAGCACAATTAATTTTGTTTCTATTTGGAAACCACTTTTGGACTTTGTGCTTGAGCTGGAAATAAATGAAACTTTGATTTGGGGTTTTGCCGATTAGATAGGTTTGGTGTTACAGGAATGGCTAAGTTTATGTTATTATATAAAAAAAAGTTGAGGTTTGATGTTACATGGTGGTATCTTGTATCTTATGAAGATCCAGCAGAAGAAGAACTTCAGTCACTGATCAAGTGTCTGAAACAAGGAGGAGTATCACTTATTGGGAAACAGCAGGTGTTCACTCGTGAATATTACCGGAAATCGTTTGTCAAACGTAACAAGAACCCAGAGATCAACGAGAAAGTACATCTGGTCCGGACACTTCAAAGCACACTCAAGGCAGGTGGAATGTAACTTTGGCCTGGGAAACAGCTCCATTTATGGGATGGATGCCTCTGGGGGGTGGTGAGAGATTGGGTAGGACTTGTTTTACATTTTGGAGGGGGCTTACAGAAACTCAGTTATGGAAGATGGAGGTAAAGAAACCCAACTACAAATGTAATGCACTTCACTACATTGAAGTACATTACTGAATGAAACTCCCTTTTTCTTTTTATGGCTACTTTTCTTTCTTTTTTTTTTATTCAAAAAGTTTTACAAAAAAATTTCCCCCCCACCTTTCCCCCCAACCCCCCTCCCTTCACTAATCCCCTCCCCCCTCCCCCCTGACTTCCTGGAACAAGCACAAGGTATAGTTAAAAATAAAACAAACATATGCTAAGAAAATTTTTCCCCAAAACTATTATACCAATTTTCCCTCTCTAGCTCTGACTTCCTCCTAACATAACCAAAATCCTTCAAAAAAAATTTAACAATTAACAGTAATAAGATATGTAAAGCAATAGAACAAATTAATCCTAAAGTGTTTAAAATCAGCTAAAGCATAAAAATCCAATCCCATTCAGAAAATATCTCCCTTATAGCTTCTATAACCATATAATTTTTCCCCCCAGGTCTTTCTTACATAAGATCTTTCGAGAATATTCTATTTAAAATTCAATACAACACATTATAAAATTTCAATACAGAAAATTACAATATCTATTCAACTTTAGTCCTTCCTCGTCAAAATCCAGTATAAATCCAAATATCTAGTCTTTTATGATAGATATAAAACATATAATCAACCCATTTCTTCCAGATCTTCCTCACATATTGTCTTTCAGGGACACTAATATTTTTGTCTGTTAATATTTCAAAACAACTTTGTTTCAAGGATAATACTTTTGTCTCTTGCCATTTTTTTTGATGCATTAATCTCTGTCTTTCCTTCATTACTCCTTTTGAAAAGTCAGTCACAATATTTCCTAGTAGTTCCTTATGTCCAAGAATCCACAAATTACTGCCATATATTTCATCAGTCCAAAAAGAGAACTCTTGGAAAGCATTAACCCTGTGAGTTTTTTCGGTTCAGGAGACAGCCTCCTGTAGCACAAATTCAGGCATTTCATCCAAACTATTTAAAGAAAACTTCTTTACATCAACTTGTTTATTCACGATCATATCTTCATATTTATCCACTTTTGTTTGTATCTCCTCCATTCCATTTTCCAAGTCCTGATTACACTGGTTAATTTCCTCCAAGCTCTCATCCAAAACGTCCCCATTTTTTATCAATTCGTATTTTTGAATAATTAAATACATTCTTTCTGTGTAATCCTGTATAAAGTCACGAATCCATTCTTCTGAAAGAACCTTCATGGCAAAGTTCTTGCTGAGAATCCCCTTATGAAATACTTAAACAACGTAATATAATCCAACAATCCACAGTCCAACACAATAAGATAAAATCTCCATTCAGTTTCGATTTCGCAGCAAGGCTCCTTTCCTTTCCCTTCCCTTTATCGCTCTACTTTCAGTTGCTCTCAGACACCATTTTAAACAATTAAAGGAAGGGGATTTTTTTTTTCTCTTTTTAAAGAAGGTGGAAGTCAGAAAGTCAAAAATACTTGCAAACCAATAATTGTTCACTCATACTTCTTCCGTCTGCTTATAGAAATCCACAAAAAGAAATCAATTGTTAGCAGAAGTGGACACCTTCCTCTTTTCCTGCTTTTGCAGAAGCGCACTGAATACTGGAGATTAAAGGAGGATTCAATGGGATTTGACCTTTCGGGACTTTGCATAACAAAAACAAAGCCCCTAGGGGAATCTACCACTCTCCCCCCCCCCCTGCTCTTTTTCTCTCTTTCAACCAGAGAGGGAAATTGAAGCCGGGAACAGCTGTTCGTTGCTGTTTTCACCGGCTTTTACCATATCCAGTGCGGAGTGCCATAAATTAGCACCCAGCGAGAAAGGTGGCGCCAAGCGGAAGTCGCTATCCCTTATGGCTACTTTTCTTGAATTCTAGCCTGCAAAATGTGTGAAATGTGGATTTTATTTTTTATCATATTTTACCTTTCTTGCAAAGGCAGTGGCATAAATGATTCCATCTCTTGCTTGCTTGAGCCTCACAATAATCCTTTGGAGAAGTAAGGAAGGCAGAACATGATTAGACCACTATCATGATTATATAGAGATTTAACCTTATTAATTTAACCTTATGATTCTTGACGAATGTATCTTTTCTTTTATGTACACCGAGAGCGTATGCACCAAGACAAATTCCTTGTGTGTCCAATCACACTTGGCCAATAAAGAATTCTGTTCTGTTCTATTTTATTCTAACTCAGGATCTCCCCAAGACCCATACAACACACCACAGTAGTGGCCAAAATTGTGGAAACCTTTGGGGAAAAGTGTATTTTCTAAAACTGGCTAATAACACCACTTTTTTGGGAAGTAATACCATAAAATTATATATCAATGGAAAGATAATCAAGAATGTAATGCAATAACTTTTATGAAGGATTTGCTATTAGAGTAGCAGGTACAGTATAAAGAAAAAAAGCAAAACACATAGAAAAAATGAGATATACAAAAAATATCTTGTCAGTTAATACTTAGTTGAGTAATCTTTAGCATGAATTATGGCCTTATAACGTCTTCCCATGGAGTGAGCCAAGTCTTTTAGTTCTACAGTGTGAACTACAGTTTCACACTTAATAGTGTGAAACCAAGATTGAATGATTGCTTGTAATAACGGTTTTATTGCTGGGTTGCTTCTGACTAACAAGTTTCTTTAGTCTGCTCCATAGATTTTCAACTGGGAAGGTTTGGGCTATTCCCAGGCCATTCCAGCAGTGGAATAAGATTATCTTGAAACTCCAAAAAAAAGTGGTGTTATTAGCCATCAAACCTCAAAAATATACTTTTCCCAAAAAGTTTCCACAATTTTGGCCACTACTGTAGCTGTGAGGTGTCAGGCTAGATCCTGAAAAGATTTCACAGAGTAACTCTTCTGTTTGAAACCTTAATGGGGCTTAACAAGAGCTGAAGCCTATATCTATAAGGTTCTATGTGAATGTATCACTAAAGAGGCTATAAGAATTTGCTTCAGATGACATATATTAGGGATATCAGTGAGAGGACAGGAGTGGCATATGTTCTAAGCAGGGGATCCCAAGTTTAATTCTTGGGTTTTTCCAAATAGGGAGAATAGATGTGTCTGAAATCCCGCAGAGCTGCTGCTAATAAATACAGTAGTGGAAAGTACCATAGTAAAGCCATCAAAGTTCTCAATCAATAAAAGTAGCTTCCATACTGCTGATACCTCACTGTCAGGTTGTTTCTGGATCCAATGCAAGGGTTTGATGTGATCCTTTTAGAACCCAGATCAATCTGAGACCAGAGTATTTTAACTATCAAAGGAGATTGTTTTAATATCGTGTCTGGTGTCCATCTGAATTCTTGCTTGGTATCCAGGCCAAGTGTCCAGCCCATGTGAGGCAGATACAGATTAACAGAGTTTGAAGGGACCTTGTAGGTCATCTAGTTCAACCCCCCCACCCAGCAGACCCTATACCATTTTTGACAGACAGTAGTCCAGTCTCTTCTTGAAAGCCTCCAGTGATGAAGCTCCCACAACTTTTGAAGGCAACTTCTGTTCCATTGGTTGATAGCTCTCACTGTCAGAAAAATTCTCCTTATTTCCTTGTTCTTTATAAAGTCTTCCTCAACTGCGTGGGCTTAGACATACCTGATTCCCATAATAATGTCTTTTTACTCCAGGGAAAGACAGTCCTCTTTTATGCATTTCTAAGACTTAATCAGTGGTGGGTTTCAAATTTTTTTTACTACTGATTCTGTGGGCGTGGCTTGGTGGGCATGGCAGGGGAAGGATACTGTAAAATCTCCATTACCTCCCCACTCCAGGGGAAGGATACTGTAAAATCTCCATTCCCTCCCCCCTCCAGCGGGAAGGATACTGTAAAATCTCCATTCCCACCCCACTCCAGGGGAAGGATACTGTAAAATCTCCATTCCCTCCCCCCTCCAGCGGGAAGGATACTGTAAAATCTCCATTTCCACCCCACTCCAGGGGGAAGGATACTGTAAAATCTCCATTCCCTCCCCACTCCAGGGGGAAGGATACTGTAAAATCTCCATTCCCACCTCACTCCAGGGGGAAGGTTACTGCAAAATCCCCATTTCTTCCTGATCAGCTGGGACTTGGGAGGCAGAGAATAGGTGGGGGTGGGACCAGTCAGAATTTTGACTACCGGTTCTCCGAACTACTCAAAATTTCCGTTACTGGTTCTCCAGAACTGGTCAGAACCTGCTGAAACCCACTCTGGGCTTAATAATGTAAGTGATTGATCCAATCTGGCACAATGGGTTTGATGTTTCCTGTGCTGTCTTTGAATGACATTATTTTACTTACTTATTTATTTATCCTTTTAAAATTGTAGAAAATTTCAATGGTTTTAAATCCTTTTGGAATCCTTTTGGCCAGACAATTTTGGCTCTTGGATGCATTAGAAATATAATGAATAAAATCAATACGACCTCTAAGGGAGAACAGTTTGTACCTGGGGGTTTATTAATATACCGGGCGTTTTTTGCTGCGCAGGACACCGAAATATTTTGAGACAGCTTTGTAAGGGTGGTGGGCCCTTGTCTCTCTTGAAAGGGATCTGGCAAACCATTTAAAAGCCACTCGAAATGGCTGTGCTCTTCTGGCCTCTGTTGTCCTTGTAAAAATGAGTCATGTATCAGCCTTAGAACATTCCTTTCCTTCCCCAGGCCAAAACTGCAGAGCTCCAATTACTTGATATTCTACTCGAGGACACTGAACTGAACTCTGAGAAATTCAGGAGCTGGAAAGAACAACATCAGGAGTTATACCAGGAAATACAGATGTGGTGGGCTAAAAAACTGGACCAAGACAATGGCTCAATAGACTCAAGTTTCGACCTCAACTTGGAGGCAGCTGCAGATCCGTAGCATCTGTTGGACCTCTGCCCAGTGAGCTAATAATGTCCTTCCCCCAGCTCCACTTACACAACACCAGACAGAAGTGCAGTTTTGTCGTTTCTAAATTTTGGATAGGAATGTTTTACGACAAGCTTCATCTTTAAGAGGGCATTGGGATTACGGTTGGGTTGGTCTAAAAGTTTTATACGGACAGCAACAATGGCTCCAAATGATTCTCTCATTTTAGAGAGATGGATTACAAATATGGTGGCAATTGAGAAAGGATTGTTGGCTTTTTATGTAACGATGGATATTTCCCCCACTGCAAAATAGAAGACCAACGAAGGAGAAAGTGGCTTTGGGTGGCTAAGCATCAGGGAAAGAGCTGGCATTGACTAGCACGGACTTTGTGCCCTTCAGATTTCTTCAAAACAAGCCATTTCCTCCAACGTCTTTCAAGATGAAACTTTCCCTTGACTATATATAGCAACCGAGAGACTCCAGTTTGTGGTTTTCAATAATGATAGTTTATATTGACAACCAACTTGCATTAGAAGCAGGATTACTGTAAACATGTAAGAAATGAATTATATAAACAAATGTTACAATATGTTTCTAAAGGTTGTTTAATGGGTTCACCCCCCTTATTTTCATTTTTAAAATGACCATTTGCCAACAATCCAGCTGCAATACAACAGAATGAATAGCAATAATAATAACACTTAGTGTTAGAGTTATATACTGCCCCATAGCGCTTTTCAGCGCTCTTTTTAAGTGGTTTACGAATGTCAGCATATTGTCCCCAACAATCTGGGTCCTCCTTTTACTGACTTTGGACGGATGGAAGGCTGAGTCAACCTTGAGCCCCATGGAACTACAAGCTGTGGGCAGAGTTAGCTTGCAAGACTGCATTCTGACCACTGCGCCACCAGGGGCGCAGTGGGCAAGGTTTGTTAACTCAGAATTATTAACTGTTTAAAATATTCATGTTTTGTTTTGTTTTTTACAAAATCCTTGCAGTTACTGAAAAATACTCAGCCCTTCAGAGGGTGTGTTTTTTTTAAGTGAATTATATTATAACACCACAAACTGTTTTTCCCCTAAATGTATCAATGGTCTCTGGTGGCCAGTCACGTGCCAGTCACGTGCCAGACACGTGCCAGTCAAGGTCTCTGCTGATTCTCCAGTCCAATCTAAATAAAGACATGTTCCAAGATGAGAGCTATCCTTTGTTGCTCTGGGGATTGGTACTGTTTGCAAGAGCTCTGTATGCCATGTAATGCAGAGATACAAGACTCCAGAAAGCATGAGTACAAACCTCTTGTAAGGCAGTACTTTGGCTGATGAGATCACCAGGGGACTCCCAAGTGAGTAAGAACATAACCCAGGAAACCAACCAGCATTGAAAGAAAGAGTCCAAGTCTTTCATCATCTGAAACTGCCAAGAAATGGCCTTTTTCTCTAGGATTGGTTGGCATTCCTTGGATTGTATACTGGTCATGTCTATGCAGCTCTCCCAAAGGCCATTATTGAAAGAGACATCTTGAGGGAAATTCACGCCACTGTGGTGTTACAGTATCAGCCAACATCAGGATCCAGCCCATGGGAGCAACCACTAGTCTGAATACTATGGCGCTGCTTGTCATATTAGCTGAAAACTGGGGAAGGTATGTCTTCTAAGATCTAAGAGGAAAAGAGTAAGTGATGCTTCTAAAAGAGCAAAATGACCCTTTCCTACTAAAGAACTTCTTTCAATCTTGCTCATCTCCTGATTTGGGACTAAGGTTAGAATCCAAGGGGTTATCATTAAGTGTTGTACCTTAGAATTCTTGATGAAGGTATCTTTTCTTTTATGTACACTGAGAGCATATGCACCAAAGACAAATTCCTTGTGTATCCAATCACACTTGGCCAATAAAAAATTCTATTCTGTTCTCTTCTATTCTCTTTTATAGTTTCAGAAGCTTGCCACCTTAATGCATTTGTACACACTTGCCTTTTAAAATTTTAATTCCAAATAATTTGAATCAGCTTCTTAAAGCATGAATATTATGGTTTAACGAAACCAAGCTTTTTTCTGATAACACATAAACAGTGGAGCTCTTTCTATTTTTGGATCATGTTTGTGGCCAGTCATAATGAATACCTTTAATCATTAAAAAACCACATGTTGGTAACGGAAATACAAATGTGTTGTGAATAACCTGTCAACCTAATATGATCCTGGATTCAACTGTGCTTAATTATTACAGATTATTTGATTTGCAGAAAAATGCAGAAAGTATGATGACTACTTATGAGATTAACAGACCATCAAAATCAATGCTTTTATTGAAATTACGAAAGCTGTTTTGCTTTTACTAAGAGAATCTGAAGACAACACAGTTGTGTGAACCATGAGATGTCTTAATAAGCATTGAAACACAGATGAGCATTCTTCTATATTGTTTATTCTTTTTGGTTTTAGAGATAGAGATAGAGATAGAGAAGTTCAGGTAAATGAGCAAACCAAAACTGGTGGAATACTGGTACAAACGTATGTTTGCTGCAGTCCTAACCGTGGGAGCTAATGAAATATTGATGATACTGTGACATGAGGGGAAGAATAATAAAAATTAAAACCCAGACTCAAATTTTCTGGAACTTCCATTGACACATATTCAATATGTCATGTTAAATTTGACTAACTTAAGTATGTTGTCTGCACAGAAATGGATGTTTTTGAGCCTCCATAATACACATTGCTATGACAAATCTAGACAGCGTACTAAAAAGCAGAGACATCACCCTGCCAACAAAAGTGCGTATAGTCAAGGCTATGGTTTTCCCAGTTGCAATGTATGGCTGTGAAAGTTGGACCATAAGAAAGGCTGAACGCCAAAGAATTGAGGCCTCTGAATTCTGGTGCTGGAGAAGACTCCTGCGAGTCCCTTGGACTGCAAGGCGATCAAACCGGTCAGTACTAGAGGAAATCAACCCTGACTGCTCTTTAGAAGGCCAGATCCTGAAGATGAAACTCAAGTACTTTGGCCACCTAATGAGAAGGAAGGACTCACTGGAGAACAGCCTAATGCTGGGAAAGATTGAGGGCAAAAGAAGGGCATGAGGGAGAAAGAGGTGGCTGGATGGAGTCACTGAAGCAGTTGGCGTAAGCTTAAATGGACTCCAGAGGATGATAGAGGATACGAAGGCCTGGAGGAACGTTGTCCATGGGATCGTGATGGATTGGACACAACTTCGCAACTAACAACAACAATACACATTGCAATGTTAGCTGGTGGTTCCTAGAAACTTTTTATTATTTATTTATTTATTTATTTATTTATCACAACAGTATATGTAAGCATAAGCATGAAATAACTATATGATATATAAGCATATATATAAACATAAGTATATATATATAAAAAAAACTATACGAATTGGATACAATCAAAGGGGACATTGGGACAGGAATGGTAGGCACATTGGTGCTCTTATGCACGCCCCCTTACAGACCTCTTAGGAATGGGGTGAGGTCAATAGTAGATAGTTTTTGATTAAAGATTTTGGGATTTTGGGAAGAAACCACAGAGTCAGGTAGTGCATTCCAGGCATTAACAACTCTGTTACTGAAGTCATATTTTCTGCAGTCAAGATTGGAGTGATTCACATTAAGCTTAAATCTATTGTATGCTCGTGTAATGTTGCGATTGAAACTGAAGTAGTCTTCAACAGGAAGGACATTGTAACAGATTATTCTATGAGTTAAACTCTGGTCATATCGAAGGCGGCGGAGTTCTAAATTTTCTAAACCCAATATTTCTAGTCTGGTGGCATAAGGTATTTTGTTGTATTCAGAGGAGTGGAGAACTCTTCTTGTAATATATTTTTGGACACGCTCAATTGTATTAATGTCCGAAATGAGGTATGGGTTCCAGACAGGCAAGCTGTATTCAAGAATTGGTCTAGCAAATGTTTTATATGCTCTGGTTAGTAGTGTAGTGTTTTTGGAGAAGAAGCTACGCAAGATTAAGTTTACAACTCTTAAAGCCTTTTTTGCGATGTAGTTGCAGTGGGCTTTGGCACTTAGATCATTTGATATGAAAACTCCAAGGTCTTTAACGGGGTGGGGGTCATCTACAAGGTATTGTCCATCGAGTTTGTATGTAGTGTTTTGATTCTTTTTCCCAATATGTAAGACTGAGCATTTGCTGGTTGAGATTTGGAATTGCCAAATTTTTGACCATTCCGACACAAAGTCAAGGTCTTTTTGAAGGGTAGCCGTATTGTTGGTAGTGTTAAATAGTTTGACATCATCAGCGAAGAGAACACAATTACTTATAATATGTCACAGAGGTCATTAATGTATAATATGAAGAGTGTTGGTCCTAGAACGCTGCCTTGGGGGACGCCGTTATTGACAGGAGCGGGATTTGATAGGGCACTGCCTATTTTGACCACTTGTTGTCTGTTTGACAGGAACGTTGTTATCCAATTCTGGAGGGGTCCGGAGATGCCGTAGGATTTTAGTTTTAGGAGAAGTTTGTCATGTACCACTGAGTCAAAAGCTTTACAGAAGTCTATGTAAATTGCAGTAAAATTGAAGTAAAATCTTTCAGGATTCTGCTATTAGGTGGTTAAACACTATGCTGTAGTGTGCAATTAGAAGGACTGTTCTAATTTCTTTGGATTATTGTCCAGCTACATCCTGAAAGCTATTTTAACTCACGGTGGTATCTTGTGTCTTATGAAGATCCAGCAGAAGAACTTGGGTCACTGATCAAGTGTCTGAAACAAGGAGTATCACTTATTTTTTTATTTTTTAATATTATTTTCCAAAGCACCAAAAGGCAAGGCAAGAAACGGAATGGATGGAAGCTAATCAAGGAGAGAAGCAGCTTGGAATTAAGGAAAACCTAACTACCTAATAGAAAAATTAACCAGTGGGACAGTTTGCCTTCAGAAGTTGTGGGTGCTTCACCCCTGGAGCTTTTTAAGAAAAGAGTGGACAGCCACCAGTCTGAAATGTACCATAAGGTTTCCTGCTTGAGCCAGGGGGTTAGACTAGAACAGGGGTCTCCAACCTTGTCAACTTTAACTTTAACTTTTGCCAGCTTTGCTGGCTGAGGAATTCTGGGAGTTGGGAGTCCACAAGACTTAAAGTTGACAAGGTTGGAACTTGGAGACCCCTGGACTAGAAGACCCCCAAAGTCCCTTCCAGCTCTATTCTGGTGTAGTGGTGGAGGTGCTGGCTTAAAAAACAGGAAACCTGGAGGTCCAGTCCTGCCTTAAGCATGAAACCCAACTGGTGACTTTGGTTTAGTCCTCCTCTCACAGACCAAACCACCTCACAGGGTTGTTGGGGGGGGGGGGGGGGAATAACAAGCAGGAATGCTGTAAATGTGTTGTAAATGTTGTACCTTGATGAACGTATCTTTTCTTTTATGTACACTGAGAGCATATGCACCAAGACAAATTCCTTGTGTGTCCAATCACACTTGGCCAATAAAAAATTCTATTCTATTCTATTCTGTATTAGGCATATTTGCCATCTTGAGTTGATATACATATATACTGTATATTGGTCTATGTATATACTGTATGCAGGTGTGTACAATTCATATAAATATGTAAAAAGACAGGATAAAGATCTAATAATTCAGATTTATAGAATCACTCCTCTATAGACCTCCTCCTATCCCAAAAAACCCTCTTATGCTTGCTCTTCTCACCCCACGGCCTCTTGTGTATTTGAACCTAATTAACTGTTCTGACTTTTGTCCAGGAAAAAATGAGAACGCTGACAGAGGAGGCCAGAGTTTCACCAAGCAACAGGTTCCCAGTTACCCTGCCCCTAAGAGAGCATCATCAGATAATCAACTTAGGTCCATTCTTACATGATTTAAATCAGAGGTCTCCAACCTTGGCCACTTTAAGCCTGGCGGACTCCAACTCCCAGAATTCCCCAACCAGCTTTGCTTTGCTGGCTGGGGAATTCTGGGAGTTGAAGTCCTCCAGGCTTAAAGTGGCCAAGGTTGGAGACCCCTGATTTAAAGTCTTCCTACGGCCAGCGGCGGGGAACAATTTTGTTCCGCTCTCAATTTAAATCGGGGCGAGGGGCGGAGCCTGTTGCCAAAGCAGACTTTCTATTGGATAACCACAGACTGTTCTAATCTGAAGGATGAAGACCAATAAAGAGACAGCGGGCCGGACGCCGCGACCCGCTCATGGAACCCGCGCGCCTGGGATGTCGTAACCTTCTGCGGGCAGCGGTTGCTGCGCACGCGCAGTAGCCACAAGGTCCGGGCAGGCTTAGCGCCGCGGTCTCTGAGGCGCAGTTTTTCCCTGGCGGCGGTCGTTAGTCTCCAGTTATAGTTGCCTTAAGTGGAGGCCCGAAGGGTCCCTCGGAGGTAATAATCAAAAATTACTTTCTCCTTTTTGGTTTTAAAAGTTCCCAGCCCTGAAGAGTTTCTCGTTTCCTCCCCTCAGTGCTGGTTCAAACCTCTGGAATTGATATCCCTGCTTTTTTTCGTGGGGAGGGGGGGGCTCGTGACGGAAAGTGAAATTGTGTACTTTGTCTCCAATTGGAGCGCTCGAGACAGCGCGAACTACAATGTCCATCTTTCCTAGGCTGGAGATAACGGGAATTGATGTCTGACGGGTCGAAAGGGCTCCAGGTTGGGGAAAAGTGGCTTAGTTTGGAGCATGCGCAGAGCAGGTGCTAGAAGGGGTTTTGTTGCATTGGGGAAGCAGACAACACCCCCCTCCCACACACACATGTATTTCCCCCCCCCCCCAGCTTTGCTTGTTGGAGAGATATTCCTGGTATATAATGGTGACGAATAATTCGCTTACAGGTATAGTTCTCCACTTATGATCCCAGTTGAGTCCCACGTTAAGGGTGACAGTTGTTAAGTGAGTTTTGCTCCATTTTACGACCTTCCTTGCCACAGCTGTTAAGTGAATCGTTGCGTTTTGTTAAGTTAGTAACATGGTTGTCAAGCGGATCACTGCAGTTGTTAAACGAATCTGGCGTCCCCCCCACTGATTTCGCTTGACAGAAGGTTGCAAAAGGTTATCACATGACCCTGGGGCATGGTGACTGTCATAAGTATGTGCCAGTTGCCAGGTGTCTGGATGTTGACCACGTGACTGTCATAAGTATGTGCCAGTTGCCAGGTGTCTGGATGTTGACCACGTGACTGTGGGGATGCTATAACAGTTGGGTGAAAAATGGTCACAATTCACTTTTTTTTCAGGGTCGTTTTAACTTTGGTCACTAAAATGAATGGTTGTAAGTTGAGGACTACCTGTATTTATTTTATTGTATTTAAATGTACAGGCCATCCAACTCCAGTGGACTCTGGCTGGAGCACAAAATTAAACACACAAAAAGAGCTAAAAATATGGCCATACATATGTATACTATTTGTTCTTTCACAAACCAAATCCGCATAGTTTTTCTCCCCACAATCATCCTTTTGCTCTGGTGGCCCCTCACCACCCACCACACTACTTTTTCTGGGGCCATAGAACATACTCCAGATCAGGGGTCCCTAACCCTTTCGGACCTCAAGGACAATTAAATTCATAATTTTAAATCCCGTGGACCACTAATATAATCTGCTTAATGGTGGATGTAGCTAGGTGGTCATGTGACTGGGTGGGCATGACCAACCTGATGTCACTCATGTCAAGGGGTGCCTCGCTGGCCTCTACTTGCCCCTTCCCTCCTACCCACTCCTCCCCTGCCTGCCCGGGCTCCTTAGGGCCCCAACAGGAAGCAGTTGTTGGAGCTAAGCAGCCACCACCAGAAAGAGTTGACAAAACAGCTCAGTTCAAATTGGATCTGACCGAGAAGGAAGCTTGGCAGAAGCACCTCACTGAGGACTAGGAGCATAGGCTTTTCAAGCAGAGGGAAGACCTGCAGGAGTGCAAGGCCAGGTACCGGTGCTTGGAGGTTCAGCGGGCTGAGATGGTCAGCAATTTCCAGGCCATGATGCAGTCCCACTGGAATAAGGTCCTCTGGCTCTTTGCCACCAGCAGCATTTCCCTCCAGCCTTTACCCAAAGCCCCACACCAGGAGGCTGAAGCAGACCCTAACCCACACAAAAAGACCCTGAAGGGGGAGACTCTGCAGCAACACAAGCATTCATTGCATGTATCCGATCCAGGGGCCGTAGTTTGAGGACCCCTGATTTAGTGCAATATAAAAAATGCAAATAATTTTTCTGGGGACCACCAAAATTTTCTCGAGGGCCACCGCTGTTCCAAAATCAAGCATCTCTTTTGTAACATGAATTATTCAGCGGCTAGGTTCACATAGCATGTTGTAATTAGCATAACATTAAGGGCTAAGCTTCATTATTTTTTGTTTGACTTGATTGCGGCTACAAAAATACTTTGGTTATTTGATGTTTAGTCCAGTGGTCCTTGAAACATTTTGGTCTCTGGACCCAATTTACATTCATAAAAATGACTGAAAGGGTTTTGTTTAGGTAGCGTATATCTATCTGTATGCACTTATTTTATTAGGAATTAAAGCAATGTTAAAATATTTTTTTGACTGCACAGACAGCCTGAAAGGGTCTTTGGGATCCCTAGGCATTTGCAGACCACACTATGAGAATTGCACGGACAAACAAATGGAAGATAACAAAATTTTCTGGCAATTACATAGATAAAATACAAGCAATATTTACTCCTTCCTTCCTTTCATGGATTAGATCTATGTTGTCAGATTCTTAGTTGAGAGACTTAAGTCTGTATTATGAATAATAAGGAAAGATTCCAAAAGTGTTATAAGGTATAATACTGAGTAAATTGCATAGGGAAGAAAAAAGCTGCAATAATGATACAATAAATCTAATGATCTTTATAAACTCCATTTTTTAAAACTAGGACACTAAACAAATATCTTGGCTCATGATGTTTGCTCTTGGTCTGCATTGCATATTGGCTGTTTTGCTATTCTCTGTTGATGTGATTGTAAAATTTATCATCTACAATTTCTGTTGTGGAGTAGCAGCCCAGAATTTAATTCAGAAGTCAGCTGAGACATAGCCTTCCTGAAGACTTCTACATATGAATAAAAACATCCTGGTCACAGTGTCTTCTGGACATAGATGAGATTTTGGGAAGGTTTCAGACCAGTCGGAGAGGTTTGATTCAGTTGGGTCTGATTGCATCATAGCTTTGAAGAACTGATCCAAACAGAAATCCATGAAAGCAGTCACCAGAATTGAAGCTTGATTCTGGAAGATTGCTACCTTTTTATATTTATCCAAGTGTTATATTGTTGCTCTTATGTTCAACTTCCTAGGTACCATCTGAAAATTCCAGATCAATTTGTCGTTCTAGAGAGAAGCTTTTATCATAAATCAAGAATGGCTGCCTCTGGGGGAACATTTATTGGAGTCCCCTCATCAAGCAATAATGATGGTAAATTTTCACTCTAATCCTTCAATTCTTAGAATCCCTTTAATTATTTTTACTCCCCTTATTAGATGAAATTGTAAAAATATTGAGACAAATAATACACTCAGTGAGGACCAGTAAATTGGAGAATAACCCCAACAGTTTGTGCAGGTTGCTACAGAATAGTCTGATCAGTTAAGTGGATCACATTCAGAGAGTCATCCTCATAATTCTGTCTCCTCCATATAATCAGGCATGGAGATCTGAAAGGCAGTTTAATGTCATGTGTACAACAAAGTCTCTAAAGCATTGTCTCCTTCTGCATGTGCTAGCCTGACATTTCTTTTACTATTTGGATACCTTTCTCCAAATATGCCTTTCTCCTATTAGACATTAAGGAACAAGTACTACTTAGTGCCAGGGATATTCTTCCTAGGAAATTTTATTTAGCATTTCCCCCCTTATTTTGTTTGTTTTTCCTTTCAATTTAGAATTGACTTCTGGAATTGACACAGACAGTTTTCTTGGCAATATTTTTTTTCAGAAATGGTTTGCCATTGTCTTCTTCCTGGGGGTTGAGAGGGAATGACTGACCCAGTATCACCCACTTGGCTTCTTTGGCAAGATTAGAAGTCAGATTTCCATGTTTCTATCACCCACTTGGCTTCTTTGGCAAGATTAAAAGTCAGATTTCCATGTTTCTAGTCCAGTATCTTAACCACTAGATCAAACTGGCTTTCTCTAACTAAAATGTAAACAGCACTAAGCTAATTTTCTGCATTACCTTCTTGGAAAATTTTTTGATCAATCCATTTTTCTCACATTTTTAGAATTGATTTTAAACTTTACAATCAACTTGCATTCCTAATAATCTGATTTGGTGTTATATATACATTTGAAATTTATATGGTGACTCTCATGAAAGGGAACACTGTTAGAACACCATGCTCCTTGCAGAGGTTAGCATAGCTGCTGTTGTTTTTCCTGTATTGAAATCTGAGAGTTACTAAGAATAACTTCATACATCCATCTAGTTAGCTCTGGTATTTTCCACGTCAGTATTTTCAGCACTCAACTCCTCCTTATCCCATATAGTGATTAGCAAAAACATACACTTGTTTTCAGAAGAGCCTGGTGCCAGCATAGAACCATTTACTCTATTTTCATAGCAGTGACTAGTTAACTGCTTCCTTGGAATAGCAGCTTCTTCCTTTATATATCTGGAAACAAATGAGGATTTCAATTCAGTGGATGGGAATATAATTAAGATCTGAGGTCTTGATTCCTAAGTAAGTGTTGACATTTTCTAAAGCTTTAACTTGTATTTTATGAGCAACTAGAATGCTATATATTACAAATCAAAAAGGCTTACTCTGATTGCCTATCGAGATTTTATTATTAGTCATAACACTTGATACATTAAGAAAGCTATCATTACTATAATTACTGTAAGCAGTAATTACTCTGAACAATTTTCTAGATGCTTGGTGTACACAAAAGCCAGGGTAAGTGAAATATCAGCTGATCTATAAAGTTTTGTTTTTAATTCCGGTATTTTTTCTTTTCTAGCATCCAGCAGTCTCAACTATGGTTCTTCATTTCAACCCATCAAAACCCAAGTGGCCATTCCTACAGCTCATGTCATGCCCTCCACATTGGACAGACCACCTTGTCTAGCAAGTGAATCAAGCCCTCCTCAGACCACTTTGGCTTCCTCCATGCCAAATTCACTGGGTGACACAGGAGGACTGATGTCCACCTATGACTCTGATACTTTGAGGCAATCCCAGGTGATCAACCGGAATTCTCTCTGTCTGAATCAGACTTCAGCACAAAATGGTTACAATCAGTCCTTGTTTCGTAGTTCTGGTCAGTCAGGTGTGGAATGTGTTCAGAAACCTATCAGCCTAGATGCGGAAGACACCCGTTCTGCTTTTCTAGATAGGCATTCTCTTGGTCCTTGGTCCCAACTCCAGATGTACACTCCAGGCAATTCAAATAGCACTTCTGCTGGCCTAGAAAAAGAATACAATAAAATACTGCAGAATACTAAACCATCAACAGATTCCAATAGAGTCTGTGGAAAGCAAGTATCCTTGGGACTTAATGCTGCTAGTATGTTTTCCACCCCTTTGGCTGCTCAATCTCAGACATCGAAGCAGGATGCTTGTACAATACATCCACATGAAAATTGTGCACACAGTGCTTGGAAACAACATCTGGATTGTGTTCGACTGCAACTGGAACAGATGCATGTAAGTTATTTTAACCTTTATCTATTGGGAATGTCTGCAAATGTAGCTTTTCTGCCTGTAACTTTTCTGCCAGGGCTCAGGAGGAGTATGTAGACCAGAGCTAATGTTGTTGCATATAATTTTCAAAGGGAACAAATGCTGAATGGGGGGAAATCCATAGAATTGTCTTAATTTAAAAGCCTGATGTATTCTAGTATTGTACTCTGGGGAAATAATCCCGTAAGTGCTTTTATTGCAGAATCAAACCTTTAGGAAAGAAAACAAGGACTTGGTGGCTGTAGATTTAGCTTTATAGGCTTTTGAAAAGTGGTGGCACTACATTTTCAAGGAGAGGTTACAGGTAAAAGATATAGTATGAAGCATGGGCATTAAAATTTCATTAAATACGAATCAAATATACAAATGCAAATACAAATATATGCTACCAAATTTAAAAAATGCAATCTCAAAATTGATAATAATTTAAAGAAAAATAGGGAATGGAGAAGAAATTAAAATTGTTATTAATAGTTCCAAAAACTATTATGACATTGCTTGAAAGTCCCTTGATTGAAAAAAAGTCAAATGTTGGCAAAATAATATCAACAGAGAGAACAAAAAAAAATCTAAACATCCCCCCCCCAAAATCTAACACTGACTTTCTCTTTGAGAACTGAATCTCATGCCTTGTCTCTGAATGTCATAATTCCAGCTGCAAAATAAAGCGACTTGTTACTATCCTTTGGTGAACAGTACTTCACTGCACACACTTGATCCAGCTCAGTGGATTGGCATTGCCAGCACTAATGAAAATTTGCTCCTGGAGAAAGAAATTCTCATTGACAGGTAAGAAATTAAACATTAGTTTACCTTCTAGATTTTTTCACCAGAAAGTAACAATGCTTATTTTCTATTTCATCTTGATAGAAAAGCAAGCAATCTTTGGCATAATAAGCTTCACTGAATACTCTACAACTTACTTATGAGTGGTTAAGCTTATGCGATTATTTTTGCCCAAACACTAAACAGTTTTGGTGTTTACTGTGTCAAAAACATAAGAATAGTGGGGAGGAACACCACTTCTTAAAGAGAGGTTTTCTTCCTTCTCTCTATTAATTAAAAAGGACATGCATGGCTTGTTTTGGTTACACTAAGATGTAGCTTGTCTTTTAACTAGGATAGCAAAGCTTTTGCTTCTAGGGTGAGTTGTGATTTCTCTTGAGTGCATTTGATTGGTTTTTATTGACTTATGAGAGGAATTATGGAGGTGGATAACTCTTTCTCAGTTAGCTTTTCCCCATATATCACTCTGCAAGTCCATGTATTGATTTCCTGCTCAGTTACAAACCTGGAAAAATAAATGCTATTTACCATTTTACTGAAAGCCCTCTAATGTTCCCTTTTATACTTTTAATTTTGTCAGTGTTAATATACTGAATGGGTTTATTTTCACAGGCAGAGACAGCACATTTCCCAGCTGGAGCAGAAACTACAAGAAAGTGAAATGCAAGTCCACAGTGCCCTCTATGGCCATCCTGCTCCTTATGGGGATATGCATCTGTTCAGAATGCAGGTAACCTTTATAACTGGTGGCACTGGAAATATGCTATTGGGAAAAGAATTTTAAATTCAGTGCAGGATTAGAGAAGGCATGAATGGAAAAGAGACATGCTCTATAGCTGCTCCTTCAGGAACCTTTAATTTCTGCAATTAGTTTTTCTTTAAAATCCCTTTTATTGGAGTGGAGTCAGGGCAACTAAATGGAGCTGAGCTTTGACTGGCCAGATGTCCTGCCTGATGCCTATGCAGAGTTTGCAGCAAATATTTTCTCTTTGTGCTCTGATAGAGAAACATCTGCCGCTGCCTAGGATTGAACTCTTAGCCACCTGAGTATGAGGTGAGCATCTTCACCTCTAGGCCAGCACACAGGTGTTCTGTTCCCTAAGCATTGGAGCCTGCTTGATTCTCTGGTGAGCACACTGAAGTAAATCAGATATTCTGTTTGTTCTTCAGATATTGATGTGTTTCTCTTCTTGTTCCCAGTATTTATTGAGCTCACATTCAATTTGAACAATTCTTCAATGAATATAATGATGAGTATAGATTTTAGGAGATGTTCTGGCTATTACTATTTTATTTAATATCTTTTGCAGGAGTTACAGCGGGAGAATATATTTTTACGGGCTCAGTTTACTGAAAAAACAGAGTCACTCAATAAGGAAAAGATTGAATTGGAAAGGAAACTGGCTGCTTCAGAAGCTAGTATTAAAAGGATCCAGCAACTTCACAAAGAGACCATACAGAAGCATACAGTAGAATTGAAGAAACAAGAAGAAAGGGTAGGCTTTTTTTGGATGAAGCCCCAACAGATATCCCAATGTCTGCTTATTTATATGGGAATGCAATTTTTTGTTGTAATATTTGATTATTCTAATATTCACACTTTAAGCTTTGATACATTTCATACCCTACTGTATAATAGAGAAGTGCTAAGGGAAATGATGTTTTTAGGAGTTAATAAAAGAAAGGAGCAAAAGGTAAAGCATTAACATTTTCCCAAAATGATTGCACTAAAGTTAGGCTGGAGTATTATTACAATGCCTCAGGGTTTCAGCAGTAAACTAAATTCCTTCTCTTTATAAAATGTAAAAGGTAGAGTAGGTTCCATAAGTATGTTTCTGGAAAGTATGCTTTTTTTTAAACATAGGCTATGCCCCAGAATCACTTCTTTTTGTTCTACATAATGGTCCATTTTTGGGTCATGGGCATTTTTGCATCTGAAATCAATAGTAGAAAGTGCTGCTATCTATCCCTGATATTCTATCCTGCAGGTCAAATCCAGAGACAAGCACATTGAGCATCTGAAAAAGAAATGCCAAAAAGAATTGGACCAAAACCATGAGAAACAGCAGAGAATTGAGACTCTAGAGCGCTATGTTGCTGACCTCCCAGGATTGGAGGATCATCGAAAACAAAGTCAACAGGTAGGAGGGCACCTCCCAGATGCAGCTGGCTTTGAAAAGCAGATGGATAGTGTAGGCATGCAAGTTTGAACAGAATAAATGTGTTAGCTTTGTGAATAGTTTCAATTGCTAGAAGGCATTCCTTTTAAGTCTGATGTATGTGTTTGTTCTCTCTCCACCCCACCCCACCCCACCTCCAACATTTTAGTTAAAGCAGTCCCAGGAGACCGTTAGCACTTTGCAAGAAACGGTAACTACTCTTGAAAGGGAGCTAAGAGATGTTCGCACTGACTGCCGAGAGAAGGAGCTGCAGCTAGAAGTGCAGAAACACAAAGAAATGGAACTGCTTTCCACAGTGCGCAGGTAACACCTGGGAAGTAGAAAAAACCAAGAACATTGGCTTCTAAGATAATCTAGAAGTACATTGTGCTGTCTGGCAATAAAGCCTTCCTACAAATAGCAGGCACAGCAGGCCCATATAGGAGAGATTAAGTATCAGAGAAAGGGATAGGAATAAAAAGAGAGAAGTTCTTTGACAGAATATCCTTTGAAGAAGAGTGACTGAAATATGTTTAGCCTTAAGGAAAAAACAACTGAGACGAGGTAGAGTAGCATTTTTAAAACTCCTTCCCTTAGAAGAATGTTCTCTCTCATTCCAGAGTGTAAGGTAAAGGTAAAGGTTCCCCTCGCACATATGTGTTAGTTGTTCCTGACTCTAGGGGGCGGTACTCATCTCCATTTCAAAGCCGAAGAGCCAGCGCTGTCCGAAGACGTCTCCGTGGTCATGTGGTCGGCATGACTAAATGCCAAAGGCACACGGAACACTGTTACCTTCCCACCAAAGGTGGTCCCTATTTTTCTACTTGCTTTTTTTACATGCTTTCAAACTGCTAGATTGGCAGAAGCTGGGACAAGTAATGGGAGCGGCACTAGGGATTTGAACTGCTGAACTGCCAACCTTCTGCTCGACAAGCTCAGCATCTTAGCCACTGAGCCACCACGTCCCTGTGCATTCCAGAATGTAGGATATGGAATAATGGTTTTTAAGTTACAAGAAAGCAGATTCATTGGAATTTGAGAAAAAAAAGGATGTTAACGTTAGTTGCTGTTAGACAGTGGAACTGATTATCCAGAGAGATGGTTGTCTCAATTTCTTTGGATCTGTGGAAGGAGAGCCTAGACAGCTCATCTGCTTAGGATGCCTTAATGTAGATTCCTGCACTAAGCGGGCCAAATGGCTCCTTTCGATCCTGATTCTCGTGATGGGAACTATAGTGTGAGGAGAAAAGAGCCTGGAAAGCCAATGGTGGCAAGCAATATATGCTTTAAGACAGGGGTCTCCAACCTTGACAATTTTAAGCCTGGTGGACCTCAACTCCCAGAATTCCCCCAGCCAGCTTTGCTTTGCTGGCTGGGGAATTCTAGGAGTTGGTCCACCAAGCTTAAAGTTGCCAAGGTTGGAGACCCCTGCTTTAAGAATCTACAGTCCTTGGACAGAGGCATTCACTCTTTATAAGGGGTGTCCTCATGGCCTATGTACAAATTGGGCAGATTTGCATTCTTTCGGCATGGCATTTTATTTCATAATTTGTCCTACTTTGTATGGATATCTCTCTCCAGAGAGAGGAAGGTGGAAAATGGCTATAGTCAAAAGTGTGTGTGCTTTGGGCTCAGAAAAGATCCTGGGAGTAGCAGTCACAGAATATATCCTCGACTTAACAACAGTTGGCTTAGAAACTGTTAAAACTTCATTGAAAAAAGTGACCTATGACAATTTTTCATACTTCCGACCATTGCAGCAGCATCCCCATGGTCCCATGATCAAAATTCAGACACTTGTCAACTGACTCATATTTGTGACGGTTGCAGTGTCCGGGGGTCATATAACCACCTGACAGGCAAAGTCAATGGGGAAGCCAGATTCACTTAATCGTGTTACTAACTTATTAAGTATAGTGATTCATTTAACAACTGTGGCAAGAAGAGTCATAAAATGGGGCAAAATTCACTTAACAAACGTTTCACCTAACAACAGAAATTTTGGACTCCCATTATTGTCATAAGTCTTTCTCTGTTTGAGGAAGGATAATTCTTTTGGGAGGGGATTGTGTTTATATCTCCTTCCAACACATACTTTTCCCTCAACTGGGTGCCCGTCCTTGGAAGATACTCTATTTATTACACATTTTAGGAGCATCTTACAAAAATCAGCGTTGCCCCCACCCCATATTTGGCTTGTGGGGTGTGGGCAACCAAATTAGATCAGGCTTTGATGGCATCTTTATCTGCTTCCACCATGTTTTTCTTTGAATACAATCGGAATTTGGTAACACTGGTAAGAAAACCTGCCTTGTTGCTTAGGCTTGATTGTGAGAATGGATGGGCATCTTTTGTAGACAATTTTAGCTTTTCAATTTCTCACAGACATGAAACTTCAACATACACAGAATCAAGACAGAAGAGTCTCTTTAATAATCGGGGTATGTGTGCATTTTTGTATCTGCTCATGTCTTTGCAATGGAGCAATGTTTTTAATTTGTTTTAGAGGCAGAATTACGAAGCTCACTTTCAAAGGGTGAGCTTACATAAAGTTGATTTCATTTAATGTAAACGTCTCGTTTCTTAGTTTACAAGATAAAATGCAGCAGATGAAGCCTTCAGTACCAGAAGATTATGCTCAAGAGATAGAGAGAGAAAAAGGAGAAAAAGAGGCTCTGCACAAAGAACGGGATCTTCTCAGGAAGGTAACTCCAAAGATGAGATTGGAGCTCTTAAGGGCAGTGTTTATTCTGTACTGAATAGATAGAAAATCAGCATTCGCTTCCTTTATGATCACTTGTATATATCAACATTCTTGTATTAGGATCTCATATCAAGGATACAATTGCTTGTGAGCACATTCATTCAGCAGCAGGCACATAATGCTGGAAGATGTATGGGAACATTTGATCATTTTGATTCCTTAAATTTAGATTGTGGAAAATCAGAAGAAGAAATTGGATCATTTGTCTTCACAAATAAAGGTGAGCTTCTTATTGGAGCATTAAAGGCAAACTTCTTGTTGAAGCAACACATCACCAGTGACAACATCTCAATTTGTCTTTTGACTCCCAGGATCTGGAGGAACAGATTGCCCAGGATGATGGTACAGCCCAAGCTGTGAGGGCAGAAGCCTTGAAGCAGGAAAATGCATTGCAGCAGCTGCGCAGAGCTGTGAAAGAGGTATAGCTTATTTTAAAAAACGGCAGTTTTAACAATCCCAATTATCAGGCTGTCTGATTCTTCTTACTAGTTTACTCCTGCAGTTTCTCTTTTTGCATAGTATATCCTTATCCATCTGATTTTTTCCCAGTTTAAATCCGTGGCCTGATTTGAACCTTCCCTCTTAATTAGTTCAGAAGTGCATAATCTTTTTTTAAATTAATGCCTGCACTTTGACTTTGAGTAGAATATTAGGGACCATATTTTGGAAAGAAGGTGAAACAAGGAAAACTCCATTTGATTTACATTTAATTAAGGTAACAAGAATGTTATTTCTGTCACTTCAAAGTAAAAACAAATACTGTTTAGAGGGATTACAAGAGACCTGAAGAGAATGCTTATAGTCCCATGATACAAGTCTTTTGACCAGCACATACGCTATTTGTTTTGCATTATTGTAAGTGAGATTGTGGTTCCGCTAGGGCTGGTTCCCACAGTTATGTTATTGTGCGGAGATATGATTTACATCTAGTGCCATCTAGCTGCTAGATTTTCTCCTTTGGTTCTAAAACATATTGTAGTAAAAGAAGGCTGGGTGGAGATTTTTTGATCTCCTGGAGACATGGTTGCCCAGCTGAATCCAGCAGAAGTTGGATAGTGGATGATGCAGCACAATCCACATTTTGTTTTTCCTCACTGCTCTAAATAATTTGGGGGAGGGAAAGGGTTGAACTACAAACTTCTATCTGGTGCCAAAAGTGTCTGAATCAATGAAAAAACAAATCAGTCATAAAGTTCCATAAAATATATGCAAAGCACCTGTAACTCCTTCATTCTCAAATACTTTGTAAGCGAGGACAATCTATACCAATTCATATTTCCCTGAAATGTATCTAAGGAATATTATTAAAAGTATGTTAAATTGTCTTTCCTATTATAGGAATTCTATTTTTTCTATATTTTGACGTCATTACCCTTCTCTTAATCAAAGATAGGTTGCGTTTATTTCTTGGAGTGGGGAACAGAGGACAAATTACAACTGTCTCTAAATTGGAAGTTCTGTTCTGGGAAGCAAGGCATAAATGTATTGGAATGTCTCCTGTCAGAATACTTACAATAATTTCCACTTTTTTTTTGTAAGACCATTTTCCCTGGTAGCACAAATGCTTAATCTAAACTTTGTGTTTTTCCTTCCTTGTAAAAGTGTAACTTTTCAGTCTCCAAGCTGTGTGATGGTTAGCCTATACCAGGGCTGTCAAACTCACAGGCCGGATGCATCATGTGCTGGCCACACCCATGCCCAGTTTAGCAAAGAAGGGGAAAGTTGCGATACATCACATGATGCCGCCGTAACGATGTGAGTTTGATACCCCTGGCCTATACTATGCTAAGAGTGATCTCAGAACTAAAGGCAAAAGCTACAGATGTACTTTCTGATGTCCAAGTTCCCAAACATGTTTGTAAAATGCAGAGCTGTGGAATCATAACTAGTGAAGAATCAGGAATCGTTTTTGAAAGCCCTGATTTTTTACATCTTATTTTTAGCTGTCTTCTCAGAACCAAGAATTGATGGAAAAAAACCTGACCTTCCAAGAGCATCTCCGGCAGATGGAGTTGGGCCAGCTGCTGTCAAATGAAACAGCCAGCCTGACCCAAGAGCTGCATAGTGAACTAGCCAGCTGTCTGCAGGACTTGCACTCGGTTTACAGTGTGGTTACTCAGCGGGCTCAAGGAAAAGATCCCAATTTGTCATTGCTGTTAGGCATTCACAGTAAGTCATAGGAGTCTGTTGTCCGTAGGGACAGATTATGGTCCCTTTGTTTGTAATACTTTGGGATTGTAATACCCGCATAGCTTTCTTAGTATGATGTCCACAGCAAACCATGACACCACCTACCCAGTGACACCTTTGTGCAGATCCTCCCATTACTTACTTGGGTCCAGTGGTGAAATGTAAAATTTGTTACTACCGGTTCTGTGGGCGTGGCTTGGTGGGGGGGGGTTAATGTGACTGGGTAGGCATGGGCAACTTTTTCTTTTTCTTTTTTTAACTTTTAAAAGCGAAGTGGTTGTAAAAAAAAATACTTTTAAAAGGCTCTGACAATCCCAGCTGAGCCCCTCGACCATCAGAGGCTTTTTTTTAACTTTTAAAAGCATTTTTTCAGCCAAAGAAAAATGCTTTTAAAAGTAAAAAAAACCCAAAACCCTTGATGATTGTGCGGCTCAGCTGGTTGGAGGGGGGGCAGAGATTTTTGCTACCGGTTCTCCGAACCACCCGCCGCCATCGCTACTGGATCAGGTGATCCGGTCTGAACCAGGAGCATTTCATCCCTGCTTCGGTCTTGATAATCTGACTCAAATCTCTTAAGTCACAGCACTTGCATGATTATGATGGTATGTACATTTTGTCAGTTGCTGTTCTTGCCCTCCATGTAGGCACTCATGTCTTACCTTGCCAATTGATGTTCTTTAACAGTACCTTATGGAAGTTAAGGGACAATACTATTTTGTGCTGAGAAAATCTTTTAACTCTTCCCTCCACTTTATTTAAGCATGATTGCTTCTTGTGGAGCTCCTTTGAGTTTTCTTGTGTAGAGTTTCAAGATTGTGGTGTAATGGTTATTTTTGTGGTATTTTGCACTATCCACCTAACTCCAAAGTACTTGGAGGTGGTCCCTATGATCATTAATAAGAGTTTTAAAAACTGCTTTTTAAGGGGGGGGGGATCCAAATTTATAGCTGTTATAGGAATTAGATGCCAATTCCCAATGCTGATTTTTCACTGGAAAATGACTAATCTGAGAACCTTCCTCTGATTTCACAGCTGTACATTATTCTGTTCAACAAGAAAAAGATTTGCTGAAACCAGACACACTAGCAAAAAAGGTGGAGGATGTAAAACAGTTACACAAAGAGATTGAAGATTTGCGGACTGCTATTTCAGATAGATACGCTCAAGATGTGGGTGATAACTGCATTACTCAGTGAAGGCCAAATAAGTGGAAGACGTGAACTAAGTTTGTACTGTGCAGGGTGAGTTTTCAGAAGGTCTTCATTACCTGTTCGAGTGAAGATGCTTCCCACAGCTGGAAATCATACTTTCTTTTGACAGGAAAGCTCTTTAAGGACAACGAGCCAGTAAGGGTGTGGCGAAAACTTTTTTTTTTTTATCCTGCAAGTCTGGATCTGGTTCCTGTTAGCAGCTGCAGTCAGGAAAGTGTCTGCCAGCATCCATTTTTGTAATTTATGGCAGAAGCATTTTTTCAGACACTACAATCATGGAGACTCTCTTTCTTTGTCATGTAATTGCTGTGAGGTTGCGAAAGCTTTGATGAGTTAGGATTGAATATAAAATGGCAGTCCGTATGTAGGAAAAACTGAATCAGCTGTGGTAAAGCAAGTCTGAACAGAAGAAAGATCTGTTTTTAAACAGGTTTTTGAAATTTCTAAGATAATCTTGTACTCTCAGGTTTTTTCCGATTCCTTCCTGAAACTAGAAATAATATGACAAAATTGTAGAAGGCATTGTTGCATTTCTCCTATAATGTTTTAGATCTCCAAAGCCTGTGCTGGTTCCCCAGGTTGCAGGATATGACCACTGCTAATGGCATGGACACTTTCAATGTCAGTCTGTCATTCTGGGTTCTTACGTTTTCAATGCAGATGCACTTTTTAAACTATATTTTCGCATTGCAGTTCTCTATGCAAGCATTAACTTGACATTCTAGAATGTATGAATTCAAATGTTGAAATGCCTTAATTCTCCTAGAAATAAACCTTTGGAAAGAGAGACTTGAATTTTCATATTGTTGCAATGTGGGCAATTAAGTTTATACATTGTGTAATAGAAAGAATTGCAGTTTGATTTTAAAACTAGCCCTTCTGTGAAACAGGGAGGTGATAATTTGTTAGTCCTTAAAACTGAACAGATTAATGCTCATACTTCCACAAGGTTGTAATATTGGAGGAGTATTTAATGCTGTGCCACCACTTTATAAAAAGACCTTACATTAGAACAAGCATGGATGGCAGTGGCTACTGATGTTGATGAACTCCTATCAAGTGTAGGTAGCATGATCGATGGTGAAGGCATGTAGACGGTTTACGCTTGCTCTTAAAATTGAAAATTGACCTTGAACAGAAAGCTGAATATGTTCCTGCAACATGTCAAATGTTTACCAGTGGAAATTATTCAAATGAGAAAACTGTAAATCAAGCATTCTCCATTCTTTTGATTACAATCCCAGCTGTAGATGTATTTAACCAAGTATATGAATGTTTATGTAATTTAGTTAAACAGATTGCTTATGATGAATTACTTCATTTGGTAGTGTAAAGGTTGGCTGTAATCAATGCTATTTATTCTTTGAAACAATGTATTTTTGACAACCCCTTGAATGTTTTTTCATATAATTAAGATGAATATTTATCATTAACCTAGGGTCCTAGATATTCCAATTTTCTTTTTTGGATGAAATTCATATTTCCCTATCTTTGTCCATTCTCTGGAGGACTGTCTTATTTTGTATGGATTTGACCATTATTTTAAGTATCTTTTTAAGTTTTTTCAAACCTTTCTATTCTGATCATTATTTAATTGCCCAAAATCACTGAGGATCAGGCAATATATAAGTAACAAAATTATATAAACAAAAAACTAAAACCACACTTGCAATTCTTTAGCTTGTTTTTCCCAAGAGCTTAGAATGTCATAATGTATTCTAGTAGTTTTATGTGTGGATCTAAGCAATATGTCCTTTTGTAAATGTTTTTTTAAAAAAACATGCAAAATGTAACAGCATACAAAGTTCTAAGCTTAAAACTGGCAGTAAATATGTTTACTTATTTTTCCAAAAGCTGCTTTTGCCTCATCAAACCTACCCTTTATTTATGTCCATGCTTTAGTTCCATCTATCATCAAAATAGAGCCAAAGTATTTGTACTGCTCCACTTTCTGCATTTATTTTCCTATAATTGGTTCATGGATTTTATTTTTGTTGAATAACTATATTTTTATTTTGAGTTACTTTTACTCAGTTAACCTAATTGAATAAATCTATAAACAATGGTTGCTATTTGCTAATAGACTATCTGGACATGGCAAGTCCATTATGCCACTAATTAATATACCTTCTTGACAGTCTTTTAAAGCTTTAGAATACATAATAGTGTGATAATGCACACCCTTGTCAGTCCATACATTATTTGACATTTGTTGGTTTGCAGACAGCTATTTCCCAAATTCTGGTACATTCCAGATGCAATACAGTTATAATAGCTAGTATTCTACATTTTGACAACTTTTACTATCTTTTAGTAAAGATCATAGCTTTACAAACATTCCCTATTTTTTATTGAACTTTTACTAAAGGATGGTAAAAGTTCAATCAAAAAAATAGGAGAGAATGTTTGTAAAGCTATGATCTAAAATTGTGACAAAAACTGCTTTATTGTCAGCATTTGACAGAAATTTTGACTTGAACTTTTGGAACAGGTAGGGAAAATTTCAGGGGTATAACATTTTGTTGTGTTTGCAGACAAGGAAAATGTTTATATGCTGGTTATTTTTATTACAAAAGAGTAGAACATTTTACTTTTTTTAAAAGTATACCCTTAATACAAATATTGCACCGAATTTCACTGTAAGATTGCAGTTTTACTGCACAATTTCTACATTACGTTTTCAAAGTAGGAATATTTCCTTTATGAAAAAGCTGCAACTGCGTTCATTGTTTTAACATATTTCTTTCAGAATAAATTAAATTTATTTTAAAAATAATAAAAAGAAAAAAGTTCTTTGTTTTTGTAGAATTAACCTAGTTGCTTTTAATCAAAGTTTTGAATATGGAAAGTTTTGAATTCCAGCCCTGAGATTTTGGACCTAATCTGACTCTTAAATGAGAAATTTAGAAAACGTATTTTGATTGAAATTATACACATTTCTTATTGATGCAAACTCAGTGTAGCAATAAAACTTCTGCGAATCGATTTACATTCAAAATTTTAAAAAGTTATTAAAATCACTAAGAGTGAAAGTATAGCAGTTGCCTAGTTTTCTAAGAAGAAGAAATTAAAAAAAAATCCCACCTATTTTTATAGCTGCCATTTTCCATTTTTGCTAATAAAACGAGCTGAAAATAGGAAGATCGGGGATTGGTAAACCAGATGCAACCGGGAACTCAAATAAGCATAAAGAACTTGTATTTTAAAAAAAAAAAGCAAAATGTGTGAAACGGAGTCTAAGCTGATCGGTGGAACAATTATTCTCCATCAACTACGCCTGATTTTGCACACACAAAGACGTCAAGAAGCGCTGCCAGTTGATGAGTCAGAGACCTTCCGCGCCCGCAGAGTAGGCGCCCCCTTTCCTTGGCAGCCACCCCAGCAGCGTTCTGGGCGGGGGACTCCGGAAGAGCTGCAAGGAGGCTGAGGTCGGCTTGAGCCCGCGGCTGCAGCTCCGGAAGAGAAGTGGGGAGGAAGCCTCCGACTCTTCTGGCGACCCTTCCAACAGCCCCCTCTGACCGCAGCTGAGCCGGTGGCGGAGAGCAGAGCCTGGCGTGCCGCCTGTTCCGCATGCTCGCGCCCGCTCGCCCCATTGGTCTAGCTGCGATCACGTGCCGGCTGGGGTTGGGGAGGCAACGGAGCCCTGCCCACCCTTTCGCTTCCTTCCCCATCCATCCTTCCACCCACCCAGCGGGCGACCCAGCGAGAGGGGAGCGACCAGCAGCCATGGCCTGTCTCACCATCTACAGCACTTCGGTGACCGGTTCTCGGGAGGTAAGCCACCCCCCAGTTCCCCCACTCACCAGCGCCCGTCCGTCCGTGCAGGAGGTCGGTGCCGCCCCTTTGCAGTATGCGCTGCCTACGGGGGTGGGGTCTTCTCCCCCCCTCCACACTTCTTCCCCTGGGGAGGGGGCTGCCTGCGCGCCCTCCGTCCCAAACGGTCCTGCTCTCTCCGCACTTTCCTTCCCCCGTTTCTCGCCTCCCTTCCCCAGCCAGCTCTTCCAGCTGTGCTCGTCTCTGCATCCTCCAGCCAGAACATCTGGAGGGCGGGCCAGGAATCTTGCCTCTCTTGGCTGTAGGTGGGCTTCTCTTCCCTGTAGGTTCCCCCCACCCCCCCACCGCCAGGGTGGGTTCCCTGAAGGGTTAAGGGGAGCAACTCCTTTTCGGTTCCCAATTCCCGCCCATGCCACTGGAGACACTGGAGCGATTTGAGGAAAACCTGAACGGGAAGAAATCCAATCCTGTGACAAAGGCGAGGGAGGGTCTTCCTTTGCCAAAGGCTCTTCCCCTACCCCGAGGCGTGGAGTCTTCCTTCCCCCCTCCCTCACTTCCTTCCTTCCCCGAGTCTTCCTCCCTCCATTTCCTCCCTCCCTCCTTTCCTTCCTTCCTCCTTTCCTCCCTCCCTCCTTTCCTTCCTTCCTTCCTCCCTCCCTCCTTTCCTTCCTCCCTCCCTCCCTCTTTTCCTCCCTCCCTCCTTTCCTTTCTTCCTTCCTTCCTTTTCCCATCCCCAGGCATGGAGCCATCCTTCCTCCTGTTGGGGGGGGGGCTGCCATCTCCTTGTTCTGCCTGAATTTAGCTAAGATTGGATTCATTCCCTGGAAGTATGATTCTGGCTCTTCGTATTTCAGTTGTCTCCTCTGCATATCCCCAATGCAGGGTGATTCACCCTCTTCCCCTTTTTCTCTTCCTCTTCTTTCCTCCCCCCCCACCATTGATATGCCTGCCCCCACAGATCAAATCCCAGCAGAGCGAAGTGACCAGGATCTTGGATGGAAAGAACATCAAGTACATCATGGTGGATATCTCCCAAGATAATGCCCTTCGGGAAGAAATGAGGACCAAATCAGGCAACCCCAAAGCCATTCCTCCCCAGATTTTCAATGGGGACCACTACTGCGGGGTGAGTGACCCCTGGCTGTAGGTAGTAGGTGTTGTATTGTACATTACTGTTTGGGAGAGGTTTTCCCCGGGATAGCAGTAGCAACGTTAAATGTTTTGCATCTCATTAAGAACGAACCACTTGAATGCATCCTGGTTCATTTGACTATTCACTGTGCCAATGTGTTCATGCCAACAAAACTGCAGACTTGTCCAGGCAGTCAAAGCTGACTCAAAGGCCAAAAAAAAAAAAAAAAGAGGTGCCCACTACCTCCACAACAAAATGAACTGGCTGGTTTCTTGTTTAGTTGAAACTAAATGTGCTGGTAGATGTTTAATTGATCTAAATGTATGGCAAAGGATTTCTAGCTCCCTAGCCTTTAGCGAGAGCATAAAAAAGTTGGAGGTGGATGAAGAGCCATCTATGATCATGGTAAATATGTCCTTGAGTCAATCTCCTGGCATGGGAATATCCGTGGATTTGGCTACAATACAGATGAGGCTTGCCAGTACCGTTTTTTTCCAGGGTGTGTTTCGTTTTTAACTTCCCAGTCTGAGCTGCAATCTTGAATTTCCTGGGTAAATATTATGCCCATCCCTGCTTGATCAATTTTTTCCCTTTCTAAAGATCAGCCAAGGTTGGCTAAGTGCTGCCATCTGGCGTCTCTCACAATTGTTTTACATTAATTGCTCATCTCTGGCCTTCATTGTTTCTTTTGCTTTCAACCTGGACTTTGCTCAGTTCTGTTGGCCGCTTTTAAATGAGAATGAATGTTGCTCTTCTCTCTGTACTCTCCATGCATGTTGGCCTTGCGTTAACCAGAATTCCCTGTCTTTGCTGTCAAGTTGATTTTAATAATTAACTTGTAGTTTTACATAAGAGGCTAATCTACAATCATAGGATGGAATACTGGCTCCAGTAGCCTCATCTTGTGACTAGGCCAAGATTTCAATATTAATCCTAAATGAATGAAGGGCCTGTATGACAAGGACTGTGTGTAAGTAGCTCAGAGTAATAACTCCTTATGTGCAATATGACTGCGGTGGTATTCTTACTTGTGTCATTTTGTATTATTTAGAATGGTGAAAGGAAGCTTCTAACCTTGCAAATATTGCTAAGTTGCAACTCCCAGCATCCCTTGATATTGGCCATGCTGGCTGGGGCCGCTAGGAGTTGTAGTTCATCAACATCTGGAGGGGTTCTGCATCTGGAGATTTAGGCTCCTCTGGCAAATGTTTAAATGAATTTTTGTCAACAGACCTTTTTCAAATATGAAGTGTAGGGCAACACTTGCTATTTCCAAACATTTTTAATAGCACCTGTTACAGTGAAAGTCCCTTGAGTAAGTTAAAGGAAAGCTGTAATCTTGCTGGGCTTGGCATGAAATTAGACAGGGAATCTTGCTAGGACAGGAAGGGGAAAATCCCATCTCTTTCTATACATTTCCATACTCTTTTAGGTGCTTATTACAAAATGTCTCAGACTAAAATGAATCGTTAATGTAAGGGTGAGGAAGAGTTATTTGGTTTGCTGACAGCAGGAGGAAATATTAATAGACTATGGTGATGCATCTCCTTGAGAGGAAAATGAATATTGACTCCAACCTAAATTATGTCCCTGAGCAAATTCCTGTCAAAGTCAGAGGGTCATTTGCAGAGGGAGCAGCCCTATGGGCATAAGGATACTATCGTTTTCCCTCTACCTGAAAGTATCTGTAAACAATCCCTAATTCTGTGCCTTAATACTGATACTGACAAGTGACATACTGCAGGTTAAAAGGCGTTTACTGTGAAAATGTCATCATGCCAGAGTGATTGCCTTGTTCTGTGAAAAAAAGAATTTTTCAGACTGTCTAGCATGTACGGACTGTATTAATGCTGAAGGTTGCAGGCCTGTCCCTTATAATTCCTTGTGTGTCCAATCACTCTTGGCCAATAAAGAATTCCATTCCATTCCATTCTATTTTTTTTATTACTCTATTCTATTCCTATTCTATTCTGACCAAATCCTGAATAAAAGCTCATAGTGGGGAATGACTCAGTTTGCATCAGACAGAACAGCTATAAAAGGAAGACAGCCAAGGATATATAACAGTGTTGGTGAACCTATGGCACGCGTGCCGGAAGCAGCACACAAAACCATCCCGTGAAGAGTGTGCAGCCTTGCTGGCTTCTATTCTGCGTTCCTGTGATCACACGCGCACTGGTCAGCTGGCCGTTGCACATGCAGGAGCGGCAGAACCCAGAAGAGCGGTGTTCCATCATGCATGTGCAGGCCAATACCCGAAGTTCCGGGTTGATGTTGCACGCATGCGCGGTGGCCAGCTTTTTGTCGGGTGCGCGTCCATGCTGCTATGGGTGCCGGCTTGCGCATGCGCAACAGACCGCTGCTCTTCCAAGTATCGGCGCTCCCATGCGCACGAAGGCCAGCAGGGCGGCGCATACCTCACAGGATTGTTTCGCATGCCACTTCCAGCACGCAGGCCAGCACACAGTGACGTCAAAGGTTCACCATCAGTGATATATAAGATATTTGTGGCTTTCACAGTAATTGTGACTGGATACACACCCAGGTTGGTGTCTGAGCCAAAGCACCCACAGGCCATTTAGTTGAAGGTTTTAGGTGTATCTTGCAGGGATTCTGCAGATGTTTCCACCAAATTATTGTTTTTCTTGTGATAGAAGGGGACGAAGTACATAGAAGCAATAGTATCAACTGTATTTAAGCAATGTAAGTATAATTGTATTACCTCAAACCTTACTTTTGATGTGATTAACCTCTCAGTTGTTAAGTGAAGATAAGTATCTAGAGAGGATTACCAAGGAGAGGGCTATATAATCAATTTTGAGGCACAAGAACAGGTCTTTAGCAGGGCTTTGAACATTCTGTAATGAAAGCTGTTCTCCTGTTTGGCTCCAGAGGCTGTTTTGGTTTGATGCTAAGAAATTCTTAGCCTTTCACTGCATAATGTCCCTATTTTTTTAGTTTACTTTTCTCCCACCTGGCAGGACTACGAACTGTTTGTGGAAGCCGTGGAACAGAACACCCTGCAGCAATTCCTGAAGTTAGCCTGAGCCTGCTTCTTCCCTGCCCCACGTGAAAAACCTCCCCACATGAAAACCATCCAGGACTTGGAAATTCTGCATTCCAGATGGATCACCTCCTAAGTGATTGTTGGCTCTGCGGGACCAAACCTCTTCTCCAACTGCCTCTGAATTGCATTCCCTCTTTAACTGTGGTCTCCAAAGACCTGCGTGTACCCTCGAATGCAGCTGGGCCCCTCTCCTCGTGCCTATGGGGGTAGTAGACTGATGCTAATCTTCTAATTAAGGACCTTGGAAAGCTACCTTTCCCTCCCCTCCCCCTTTTCTTTTTCAAGCTCAGACCACCCTTAGTATTAAAGGGGGAAGAGCTGGTTGCTTCTGCCCTTCTTATCACCATACGTCCTTCAATGTGCAAATGTCAGTTCCCCCTAGTTCCTTTTTCATTTTAACCCAGGAAAGAGAGCAACAGACATCTGCTCTTGCTGGGATTATTCTTTTCGAGCAATGCAAAAAGTGCTGCACATAGCTTTGTGCTCCCGTTGCCTTCTCTGCCGGCAGTTAGTGGGGTGGGGGGAGGGAGTGTGTGTATGTATCTGTCTTAAAACATGGTGATGTAGCTCAGCCTTTCTTAAACTGGTTCTCCAGAGGGCAGCAAGAGCATTTCTCCTAGCCCATTAGTGCTTTTTTCCTTGTGCCCCATCTGGCAATGGAAAAAAAAACCATCCCTGCTCCCCAAGAGGGGAAGGCAATTTCCACTCTATTTTAGCCTCAGCTGGTTTCCTGCTTCCCCTTTTTTGGAACTGGCTTTTTGCAAACTTGGACCAAGTGCATTTTCTTTTCTTTTTTTATTATTTCTGAAAGCAAAATTTAAAATTTAAAACAGCCATGTTTTTGTTAAGATGCCATTAAATATTGCTAAAAACCTGCATCGCTGTGGTTCTGTGCTTTTTTTATTATGGTCTAATTGGATGCTACATTGAATGCTTCATTTAGAAATCTGTTTTCTAACTCTTAGCAACTCGATTACTTTCATTGTTATAGTTGGGCAATATTATCTTTTTTTTAAAAAATCCCAAATGTACCGGAACAATGGCAGAAGTGCAAGGAAGTGTTTGGCACAACTGCCTCCTACAGCGATATGTAGCAATAGGAATAGCAATAGCACTTAGACTTATATAGGCCTTTTACAGCCCTCTCTAAGTTTTTTACAGAGTCAGCCTATTGCCCCCAACAATCTGGGTCCTCATTTTACCCACCTTGGAAGGCTGAGTCAACCTTGAGCCGGTTGTATCTAAAATAGGATTTAGTGTTTGGGCTTTTTGCAACCATTTGTAATGTGAGACTGTCATTACACTTTTTTGTGCTGTGAAAATTGTCCCCTGTGTCCCACAGTTCAGTAGCCAGGTTTTTTTTCCCAGGAAAGAGACTTTGCACAATATTTCTCTAGCACTGAAGTATGAGGCAATGTGCGAGGTTGCCTTTTAGTGAAAATAATGCAAAAGGGACAAGAAATAGATAGATAAATACTTGACAGCATTTCTCAAGAAGACGTTAATGCATCCTGCCCTCTTGCTTTAAGGACCAATCAGCATCCTTCTCTTTGCCTCCCAGAGAGGAGGTAGTAAGTAAATATAAAATGTCAGCTGCTGTTGCACTTCACGGTTGTATAAGAAGTTGTCAAAAAAAGTTCCTTTGTTCATGGTACATGTTATTCATTTCCCCCCCCCACCCAAACTAAGTGTAGGTGGGAAACTCAGTTGGACTATGGCTAAATTGGCTTACTACAACTTCCCTCTTGTACGCAGACAATGCTGCTTTGGTTACAGTACAGATAAACATTTGGAGAATAAGTCTATTGTTCAAGGGGAGAAAGGGGTGTGTGTGGAGAAACACATCTGAGTACAACATGCAAAACCCAAACCCTAAATCATATTGGGCTTGGCTTGTTATGTAAAGTCAGTCAGTTAAGATACTAACTACAGTTAAGTATACCACGTTTAAGCAAATGTTGGCTGAGCATACAGTTATTAATGAGGGCGTTGTCCAATGGGAATATTTTTGGTATGTTTATGGTCCAAATGCCATCACACAGAATACTTTCTAAAAATTCTGGTTGAAAACCCAGCATCATTATTTTTAAACATCGGGAGATTGGCACCAGGTCTTGAAAACCAGAAGCCAACTTAACTGCTTTTTTGCAGCTGAGATCAATGGCAAAATACTTGCTCTGGCATTCTTAGCTTTTACAGATTCTAAAGAGTCACCTTCAGTTGAGTATTAGGCTTACCACATCTGTTCGGTAAAAACCCAGATGAGGCCCACACGGCAGCCATCAGCCCTAACGGTAACCACAATTTGTCAAACTTTATGGATCCAGGGTGGCAGGCTATTGTAGTGATTAAGAGACATATTCTCATGATGATGAAGCATTTGTCCACCCAACAGCACTTTCTGGGAAGATACCAGCTGAGTTGACTGCAAGCATCTTATGTGCGTAGCAAAAGTAAGTTGTGCTGAAACAACTGTGGTTTAGTAGCACCAAGAACTGATTTTTAAAGTTAAAAAAAAATCAACCATCTAGCACTGGGGTCTCCAACCTTGGCAACTTTCAGACCTGTGGACTTTAACTCCCAGAGTATTGGGAGTTGAAGTCCACAAGTCTGAAAGTTGCCAAGGTTGGAGACCCTTGATCTAGCGTATCTTTTGTGTAATGAATACATATCTGCAACTTTGTGGCAGGCTTAGGAGGAATGTTTTAAGATATTCCTCCTGGTCAGAAAGGCCTTGCACACACAGTGCCTGGGCTTATATAACACCATACCACTATAGATGCCGTTGCTGGCAAAATGTGTTTTTAATTATTAAAGCCTTCTATTTGCTCATGTAGCTTTCTGCATGAAAGGAACTGCTGCTACAAGGAGAGGAATTCTAATGCATAATTCAATCCCTACCCTGCTATAATTCTGGATGGTCCAAACCCCAAGGGAGGAAATACTGGGTATTGGCAGAAGACGTGGATGCTGAAGAAATCTAGCCTGCCTTCTTCTGAACCTCTACAAAGACCCAGAAGATGCCCGTTGCTTAATGCTTCAAGTCTTCATCCAAATAGATAACATAATTCCCTCAACACTCAAACTATTCACTAAGGCTGCATTACTATTACTATTAGTTTTCTCATCGTTCCTATCACCCATATCCTCCCACTTATGACTGCATGACTGTAACTTTGCTGCTTGTATCCTTACGATTTATATTGAGATGGATTGTTTCCCAATTGCTTATTTGTGCCCTATGACTATCATTAAGTGTTGTACCTTATGATTCTTCATGAATGTATCTTGGCTTTTTATGTACACTGAGAGCATAGGCACCAAGGACAAATTCTTTGTGTGTCCAATCACACTTGGCCAATAAAGAATTCTATAAAAGGATAGGGAAATTAACCTGTTCAAAAAATGGGACCCAGTGGGCAAAAAACTAGGGACAACAGTAAAAAATAAGCTTACTTTTGGACTTAACAAACTATCTGAATACCTCATTTTACCTACAGTAATAGCTACAATGAGTAATAAAAGGCTTAGTTAGGTAAGTCATAAAACGCTTTCTGTTGAAGGACAAGACAAACAATGAGAAGGAAGTTGCCCGGAACTGGTTGCATTATTGCACTCGGTCACTCCCACTCAACTCCTATTCAGATATGTTGATTCTCATAATCTCCTAACTGGAAGAACCAAAAGAAATGGAGTAGGGGGCAGTTGGGAGCTAAATTTGTGACATCCAGAGAGACACAACTGAGGAAAGCTCGTAGTTAGCACTTGCAGCTGTTCCAGGGGAAAAAATAAATAAATAGCTGGACCACTCTGGTTCTCCTTGGCTTCGGGTACTTGTCTGCTCCATACTTTAAATCTGCCCACAGAGACAAAGCTCTCCCTCAGCTCTCTGGTCCCCTTTGATGATTTTCAGGATGTCCTTATAGGGTAGAACAGGATCCAGAAATGTCTGCTTTTCCTGCTTAGGATTTACAACAGTTGGGAGTACAAAGAAAACGGTGCCATATCTTGCCTGGCAGGGGTGATGCCCCAAATGGGTATTGTGTTTTACAAAAGCTTTACGATGCTCAAGAAGTTGCCAGCTGGGCACTGACCGCCCAACTGTTTTTCTTGCGGAAATAGATGTTCAAGAAGTTGCCAGCTGGGCACTGACCGCCCAACTGTTTTTCTTGCGGAAATAGATGTTCAAGAAGTTGCCAGCTGGGCACTGACCGCCCAACTGTTTTTCTTGCGGAAATAGACTGAACGTTCCTAAAGGAATGGTAATAAAGGCCAATTTATTTCAGTTCCTTCCTGGCTGAGTAGAAGGAGACGAGTAAGGGCTAAAGTCTTTGCCTGTGTCAGGATCGGAAAGAAAAGTGTTGCATAAAGCTGGGGAATTCTGGGAGTTGAAGTCCACAGTGTAATGTTTACGAAACACTGCTCTCTATGTAAGCCATTCAACATTCCTTTAGTATGTTTGCCCTGGCTTGTTTACTTGGGGGACAAGGGAGGGGTGGGGCATCAGGCAGAATACAGTGGCTAGTTCTAACCTGTGTAGCTGGAACTACAAGTTTTACTTGTTTCCTCCCTGGGTCTGCTTTCATACAGTTAAGGCCTTTGGCTCGTATCCGAGCAGTTACCTTGGAGAAGGAGAAGAAGGCACACAACATCCTAGCTGAATGGCAGCCAAAATCCGATGCATCATCTACTGTGAACCATTACAGCTATTCCCCGCCTGCTTTGCTGGGAGAGAGTTTTTTCCTCAGCAGAAGGAATGCGTTGGGGACCAGCCCACATTCCTCCAGGGTCACGGCATTGTCGTTATATACCCGAAGGGGAAACGTGGTGAGGATCTCATAGGGCTCCAGCGCTTCGCCCCTAGAAAAGAATAGAACCAGGTTGGTAAGACAGATTCACTTCACATCTGCCCAATGTTTCCAATCCGGTGACCTTTCTGAATTCAGTTTTAGCAATCGCATTAGCGCTTAGACTTAGAGACCCGCTTCACAGTGCTTGACAGCCCTCTCTCAGCGGTTTTACAGAGTCAACTTCTTGCCCCCAAGAATCTGGTTCCTCATTTTACCCACCTCGGAAGGATGGAAGGCTGAGTCAACCTGGAGCCTGTCAGGGGTTGAACTGCTGGCAGTGAGCAGAGTTAGGCTGCAATTTTGCATTCCAACCACTGGACACCATGGAAGGAAGGGAGGGCGGGAGGCGGGAGGGAGGGAGGGAGGACATTATCCCACCTCCTCAATTTTATGCTGAAAACTAATCCTCTTCCTTTCTTTCCAAAACAGCAAGTCACAATACATTGCCTCCACCTATGGCAGGGGTAGTCAACCTTTTTATACCTAGCGCCCACTTTTGTATCTCTGTTAGTAGTAAAATTTTCTAACTGCCCACTGGTTCCACAGTAATGGTGATTTATAAAGTGTATCGTCATCTGTGCATGCCTCTCGCGCATCGTGGATTGGGTTTGGGGGGGGTGCCGGCTACAAGCTCTCCTTGTCTGTTACAGCTGGGTGGTGTGGGGAGAGATGCGCGAACTATTCTGGGATGAGGCTCTTTTGTTTGTGGTCACACTATAGCGCCATTTAGTTTCACTTACGTAACATGAACTAAACTTATGTGCGGGTGATACAAATAGTATATTTTCAGAAATTTAAATTGTCATGGGGAATTTTATGAAAACCTAATGAAAATGTTTTTAAATAATGCTATGAAATTTTTTTAAAAAGTCAATTAAATTTTAAAAAAGGAAAGTACTTCAGTATGGGACAAACCATGAAAGCTGGAATGCCCACTAGTGGGCGGTAGGGACCAGGTTGACTATCACTGATCTATGGCTTGCAAACAACTATTTCTCATTTGCTCCGAATATTGTGATTGCAGTGGGAGGAAGCCAGGATCTAGTGAAATGGTTGGCACCAGTGGTGGGATTCAAATAATTTAACAACCTCTTCTCTGCCTTAATGACCGACTGGGTGGGCATGGCCTTGGTGGGTGTGGCCAATGGAGGTGACAGGCAGGGGATGTGATAGGATGTGTGTCAGCCTCCTACACCCCCGGGAGCAAAAATGGGTCACGGGGGGGAAACATGCCCTCATGCACCCCATTTTGGGCCTAGGAGGCCTCCCTGAATCTGCCTGGGAGTGAAAACGGGGCAAAGGGGGGCATGCCGCACCCCCCGTGTCCCATTTTGGGCCTAGGAGGGCTCCTTGCACTTACCTGGGAGCCAAAATAGGGTGCGTGGGGACTCCTGGAAGGGGCGGGGCAGGAAGGAGTGGGGCCAGCCAGCAATTTAACTACCGGTTCACGTGAACCGGCCCGAACCGGTTGAATCCCACCACTGGTTAACATTCAGGAACAACCTACACCAAACTGCAGGAGACTAAAGTTGGTTCTGAACCCATGATTAATAAATGCTCCCAAGCCTCTTTTATTTCTTGATATTACAGTTGGCAAATTTGAAGCTTCAAATGCAAAAACAGGGACAGGGGCTTGTTTTTCAGTGCAAACCGATGTTTGCCACAATTACCATCATTCTCCAATTTTGCTAGAACCACTCTTCTTCCTACCTATTCTGAGCAAGATGTTGTCGCAAGTCTCCAATAGTCTCCGCGAAGGACATTTTGACAATGTATGTCTTCTCTCCATCCTCCGACTTTATCCGAAGAGTTGAAATGTTGCCGTCAGGCCCCTCTGTCTTCTGCTTCCCTTCCAGTCTAGGTGTTAAAGGGAGACGGTGATGGAAACCATGGTTTCTTTAAGGAGAGCAGAACAACCCAGGCACACTGGTAGGTGGGATCGTCCTCTTTAAAAAATAGATATAGTTCTGTCCTAACATTCTCCAGATGTGTTGGGTCTACCATTCCCAGAAAGCAGAGCTTTTAATCATGCTACAATCCCAAGACATGTGGACTGAAGAAGGCTACTAAACCTTTTCTTTATGTAATTTATGCTGGTTTTGTTTTTGGCACACAAATCTTTAGCACCCACAATCCCTCACTCTAGCACGCAAAACAGTCTCGGGGAAAACAGTGGCCTGCACATGTCGGGGGTGGGGTGGGGTGGAGAGTTACTAAATGATAAAATATGGGAGACTCAGCTTCTCGGGACAGATTAAGTGCATAATGGGATTAGAATAGAAAAGGAAGCCAAAGCATAAATTCAGCCTACTTAATTGGGTTGGTTATTGAGACTTGGCATGCTAATACCTCGTACGGTTGAGGAAAAGGAGCCAAACTTTCTTAAAAATGCCCCCAATTCTTTCAGATTTGCTTGTTGGATTGATCGATTTATATAAGCTATCCTCTGAAAATGATAAGAGGATGATGTACAAAAGAGAAGGGGGAGGGAGCCCAAATGAACACTAACATTTCTTTTTCACAAAAAAAAAAAAAAGAATTTTGGCAATGTCACACAAGATTTATATCCTTGTAAAATCAGGGATAAGGAAGGAGATGGATTCAGACCTCCAAACTGATCCATTTTAAGTCCATTTTATCTACATTTCCTAGCCACGAGACTTTCCACGGTCTCAAGCAATCCATCATCTCCGTCCCGGAATCCTAGCTCAGAGGGTTCCATATATAAAACAGGTGCTTGATCGCATGTAGGATTGCACTTCAAAACGAGGCTAAAAGGACTTCCTGATGCTACTCCAGCTTACTTGAGGTTTGGAGTTCTGCCATAATGAGGAGACATTCTGAGGAAAAGAACCAGTGAGGATTCTAGAGCAGGGGTGTCAAACTCGAGGCCCGGGGGCCGGATCCAGCCTGCGGGGTACTTAGATGTGGCCAGCGGGGCCACCCAGGAAACAGTGAAGAACTGGCTCGCAGTGCTTCTGCCAGCGGAAACAGGCTCCCGAGTTCTGTTTTCGGCTGCCGCAGCCTCCTACAACCCTCTGCCAGTGAAGACGGAGCTCGGGAGGGCTGCGGGCGGAGCCAGCCTGCGGGGTACTTAGATGTGGCCAGCGGGGCCGCCCAGGAAACAGTGAAGAACTGGCTCGTAGTGCTTCTGCCAGCGGAAACAGGCTCCCAAGCTCTGTTTTCGGCTGCCGCAGCCTCCTATAACCCTCTGCCAGTGAAGACGGAGCTTCGTCTTCACTGTCAGAGGCTTGCAGGAGGCTGCGGCAGTCGAAAACAGAGCTCGGGAGCCTGTTTCCGCTGGCAGAGTGCTCAGGCCACCACAGGCACCCAACAGGGGTGATGTCAAGCTGGCCACACCCACCCTGGCCATGCCCCCCCTTCTCCCCACCCACCCCGAGGTCAAACACAACCCTGATGCGACCCTCAATGGAATCAAGTTTGACTCCCCTGTTCTAAAGACTTGTTTTTTTGTTTTTTTTTTAATTTATATCCCACCCTTCTCCGAAGACTCAGGGCGGCTTACACTATGTTAAGCAATAGTCTTCATCCGTTTACCTCTTCCTCAGTGCTGTGAGGCTGGGCGTCTCCACCAAAACTACTTCGTGGCTTTGTGCTCCATCCAGGCCCTGGAAGCAAAAGAGGGAAATGTAGGCCAATGTTGGAATGCCCTAAAGAGACATTAAGTCAGATGATGCCCTTCTGGTCAAGCAGCCCACATGTTTAAAGATCAAAAAGAAAGGAAGCGTTCTTTACTAGAGCTATTTTAGTAAAGAACAAGAAGGCTTGGTTAATCATTCTAAATAGCTTTTTGAGATCTCGGTTGTTATTCGTTTTTTGGAGCTGTTGTGACCCCAGGCCCAAGTAGGTAGTAGGAAACTCAGTCAGTGAAAAAACAAACTTTATTCGAACAGCTGAGAATTACTTCATTCTCAGCGTAGTTTAACTAAATTAAAGCAAATTCCTCCCAACACAAATTCCTCAGTCCTATCAGAAACCTTGGTCCAATTAGGCAAACAGCCGAAGGCCTTTCTTGGCAAACATTCAGAAGATACCGATACAAAAATAAATGCAAGAAGACGGAACTACCAACGTTGTTTTCCAGCAAAGCCCAAATGCCGTTGCTGGTCTGTTTTAAGCCTTATGGGAGGGGCCAATCATTTCTTGGCCTTATTCCGAGTTGTCCTCTTTGCTTGAGCTGCTCTTGCCTTCTGGCAGCTCTTCTCATGCGTGCATTAGGAACAGGCTCCACCTGTTCCTCTGCCTCATTACTATTAGTCTCTGGAGGCTCACTCCCCGATAGCCCAGGCCCTACCTCAGCCTCTGACTCAGAGCCCTCATCCGGACCTTCCCCAGCCTCATCACTGTCTGACTCCGTTGCCAGCTCTGCAGGCTGCTGGCGGACCACAACAGGAGCTTTGAAGAGGGGGATGCAAAATTAGAGAGGGGGAGCATCTTACCTGAAGGGTCTTTTTAAGATCTTCCCGGATATCTATCACTTGCCCATCTCGAACCAGTGACTTTGGAAGTTTGTTCAAAAATTGTTCCATGGTGAGCTTGGGACCTGGCAAAAAAAAGGGTTTCACAAGCAGATGCTTTTCAGGGTATGTAGACAATGGCAAAGCCATGCTAAGATTTCATTTAAATTAATTTAAATATCTTTCTTTTCTGGGGAAAGTCCTCTCAAATTTAGTTGTATTAAAACTACCCACAACTGTATGAGAAACAAAAAGAGGGAGCACTAGGCATGGCAGTTTGAGTTCCTGAAAAAAATTGGAATATACACCTAATACAGAAACAGATTTTTAGCACAAAAGGGAATTCTAGTGGTCAAAGGGTGAAACCAGGGGTGAAATGCTCCCGGTTTGGACCGGATCGCCCAATCCGGTAGCGATGGCGGTGGGTGGTTCAGAGAACCGGTAGCAAAAATCTCTGCCCCCTTCATGCCCAGCTGAGCCACGCAATCATCAGAGGTTTTCTTTTTACTTTTAAAAGCATTTTTTCTTTGGCTAAAAAAATGCTTTTAATTTTTTTTTTTTTTAAAAAGCCTCTGATGATCGCATAGCTCAGCTGGGATCGTTTAAATCTTTTAAAAGCATTTTTTCTACAACTTCTTTTGCCAAAGAGGTTGTAAAAAAAATCATTTAAAAGGCTCCTCTGGCAATCCCAGCTGAGTTGCCTGATCATCAGAACCCTTTAAAAGCATTTTTTCTACAACCTCTTCGGCCAAAGAAGTTGTAGAAAAAATGCTTTTAAAAGGTTCAGACAATCCCAGCTGAGCTGTGCGATCATCAGAGGCTTTTTTTTTTCTGTGCAGTTCGGAGACACCCCCCCGAAATCCGACTCCTAGCTGCTCCCCCTGCCCCCCCCCAGGAGTCACCAAGCAGCAGGTTTTGGATGCAGGGTACGGGCAGAAGCTCGGGAAGGGCGAAAAATGGGCCTACCAAAAGTTCGGGAAGGTCAGAAACAGGCCCATTTCTGGCCTCCAGAGGGCCTCCGGAGCCTGGGAGGCTGTTTTCGCCCTCCTGGAGGCTCGAAGAATGCTTCTGGAGCCCAGGGAGGGCAAAAATGCCCCCCCCCCCGCTGTGGCGCAAGAGGCCGACTAAGCCACGCCCACACCCACCCAGCAACCAGGCAGAGAACCCCTTGCTAAAATAACCCCTGCTTATAATCATTGGAGTTGGGTGGCTGATAAATTTGAATAAAAACAAACCAATCATCACCTGAGATTTCATTTGTCTCCTTTATGCCACTTGGTTTGGAACGCCCAACAGCCTGGCCAAAGCCAGGAAAATACCCTGGCCGTTTCCTTTCCTGGAAGAAGACATCTGTCTTGTTGGTGACCTATGGAATAAATCCCGCTGATGTTAAGTAACCCTGTCGGATTCCAGACTCCAGAGGTCACTGTTAGACTAAAAAGCAGATGAAACTGGATGTCAGCAGCAATAACAAATGCTATGGAAACAACCTCTTCCTTCTTCTGTCAAAATTCAAAGGAAATACCACATTTCAGACACCAGAAATGTAAGCATACCTGATAAGACCATGTTATAGGAAACCAAGAATAAGTTGTCTTGGACATAATGAACTGAACATTATGACACAATAAATGTATTGGTCTTAGAAAGGAAGTTGCAGAATGAATGCAAAATAAAAAGTGTTAGAATTTTTTTTATTTTTTTTTTATTGGCCAAGTGTGATTGACACACAAGGAATTTGTCTTGGTGCATATGCTCTCAGTGTACATAAAAGAAAAGATACGTTCATCAAGGTACAACATTTACAACACAATTGATGGTCAGTATATCAATATAAATCATAAGGATTGCCAGCAACAAAGTTACAGTCATACAGTCATAAGTGAGAGGAGATGGGTGATGGGAACGATGAGAAGACCAATAGCAGTGCAGATCTAGCAAATAGTTTGACAGTGTTGAGGGAATTATTTGTTTAGCAGAGTGATGGCCTTCGGGAAAAAACTGTTCTTGTGTCTAGTTGTTCTGGTGTGCAGTGCTCTATAGCGTCGTTTTGAGGGTAGTAGTTAGAAGTTATAGTAGTTGTAGTAGTTGTAGTAGTTAGAAGCCAACAATGGCAGGTATCTAGCAATAATCAAGATGCTCAGATAATTAAAACACACGAGTCTTTCACAACCCCAAATCCTGATAAAATCAACAGAATCTATACAAAATGACAGGTCACCTACATTTTTCAGCTCCTGTGGAGAGAACATTTATCTTTCTTTCTCATGGTCTTTTAGGGGGAAACCATGAATATATTCCAGACATTATGAACAGAAAAAAGTTTCATTTCATAAATGAGTAAACTATCTGACAGGCATTTGCAACAGTGATACCACAATCCAATTATATCATGTACCATACAGCTAGTCCTCAACTTATGACTACAAATTTCCATTGCTGAGCAAGGTTAATTAAGTCACACCTGATTTTACGCCCTTTCTAATTTCCTGCCATGATTACTAAGCGATTCACTGCAGATGTTAAGTGGCTCACATGGTCATTAAACAAATCCAGCTTTCCCCATTGACAGCTTGAGAGAAGTTGTAAATGGAGAATCGCGTTACTTTGGGAGGCTGCAACTGTCCTAAATATATTCAGGTTGCCGGGTGCCCAAATTTTGTTCCCTTGACTGTGGAGATGCTGTGAAGATTGTGTGAGGAGATGACTGGTCACGTAGCTTTCACCACTCTTGCAAACAAGTAACTTTCTTCAATGGTGTTGTGACTTCGAACAGTTGCTAAATGAATGGTTGTAAGCAGTGGTGAAATCTGAACCGGTTTACTACCGGTTCGCTGGCTGTGCATGTGTGCTGTGTGCGCATGCTTAGTGCGCACCACACACCAAATGCGAGGTGTGCGTGTGTGCACAGTGCATGCCAAAAGGAGGCATGGAGAAAGTAGAACAACACGCGGGGGGGTGATCAGCTGTGGCGAGCAATTTTTTTTTACTTTTAAAAGCATTTTTTACAACCTATTTGGCCGAATAGGTTGTTACAAAATGCTTTTAAAAGTAAAAAAAAGGCTCTGACGATCGCGCGGCTCAGCTGTGATCATCAGAGCTTTTTTTAACCTTTTAAAAGCATTTTTTTACAACCTATTTGGCCAAACAGGTTGTAAAAAAATGTTTTTAAAAGTAAGGCTCTGATGATCAGCTATGATCGACAGAGCCTTTTTTTTAAAATCTTTTTTTACCGCAAGCGAGCAAGCTGCAATTGGGTGGGCATGGGCGGGGGCCCCAGGGATTTTTGCTACCGGTTCTCCTAACCATCAGCCACCATCGCTACCAGATTGGCTGATCCGGTCCGAACCGGGAGCATTTCACCCTTGGTTATAAATCAAGGATTAGCTGTATGCCACATGCTAGCTATTGCTTTGGCTTCTCCCGAGCTGAGGCAAGATATAACCAGAGCCCTCCATGGCAGAGGCAACCTATATTTCCAGGATACAAAGGCGCTTTTCCAAGAGGCAACTAGATCTCACTCTGTGTTCTCTACATCCAGTGGACACAGTGGTGAAATGTAAAATTTGTTACTACCAGTTCTTGGGGGGGGGGGGGGGAATGTGACTGGGTGGGCATGGTCAACTTTTTTTTTTTACTTTTAAAAGCATTTATTCTACAACCTCTTCGGCCGAAGAAGTTGTTAAAAAATGCTTTTAAAAGCCTCTGACGATCCCAGCTGAGTTACTTAATCGTCAGAGGCTTTTTTTTTCTTTTAAAGGCAAAAAAAATGCTTTTAAAAGAAAAATAAGCCTCTGACGAACAGGCAACTCAGCTGGGCTCACCAGAGGAGCCTTTTAAAAGCATTTTTTCTACAACCTCTTTGCCAAATTTTAAAAGGCTCTGACGATCCCAGCTGAGCCGCCCAATCATCAGAGGCTTTTTTTTTTTACTTTTAAAAGCCTTTTTTCGGCCGAAGGAAAAATGCTTTTAAAAGTTAAAAAAAAAACACCTCTGATGATCGCGCAGCTCAGCTGGGCATGGGGCGGGGGCAGGGATTTTTGCTACCCGTTCTCCGAACCCCCTGCCGCCATCGCTACCAGATCGGGTGATGCGGTCTGAACCGGGAGCATTTCACCCCTGACTAGAGAGATTGGGAAAATAGGAGCTGCAGTCTAAGACTTCAAGAATGCACCAGAATGCTGGGCTTTGACTTTGCCACTCTATTTCCTCCTGTCTGCGTTTCCTCTCTAGAACTAACCAAGCATTCATTTTTAGGGCCCACACCCCAACCCTCAACTGCTAAAGGAACAGATGTTTTCCTCAGCAGTCACCAGCCCAAAGTGCAGACGGGCGGGTTTTAGAAACAGTGGCCCACATTTCCCTTTTTTCAACAAGACTTTCCCATGCATCTCTAAACCATGAAAGTTTAAAAATGTAATAAAATTCCCCCACCCTTGGGTATATGAGGCAAATAACCCTACCTAAATGAGGCTTGTCTCTTGACAAAGATCAGTAAAATGATGATGTGTTTGATGTATTCTAGCTGTGTTCTAGCTGATAATATGTTCAAGAAAGTTCAAAAATAAATTCCAGGCATCCGTAAATGGCCTTATAATTTTCCTCCCGCGCCTGAAACTTGCTGAGTGTCTAAATTGTGCGGTCTCTTTCATGTACTGCATTCTCTTTCAAGAGGCAGGGAGGGGTAGATTTGTTAAATGAGACACGTCCTAGGACCTTATTCACATCTCCAAACCTCCTACTTTTGTGTAAGATATGCATTTCTTAGTTGAAGGCAGGATGGGGTACCTAGAGTTTCAGGACCACATGGAGCCCCTCCAAAGAGATTTTCTTTGGGATACCAGAATCTGCTGTGAACAAAATGGACAGGGTGATTTTCTACCCTTTGGAGATGGGAAACAGAAATCTTGTAGAGCAGGGATGTCAAACTTGATTTCATTGAGGGCCACATCAGGCTTGTGTTTGACCTCAGTGGGGGTGTGAGGGATGGCCAGGGGGGGTGGCCAGCTCAATGTCACTCCTGTCGGGGGCGCCTGTGGTGGCCCGAGCACTCTGCCAGTGAAAATGGGCTCCTGAGCTCCGTTTTTGGCTGTGATAGTCTCCTGTAATGCTCTGCCAATGAAAACAGAGCTCGGGAGGGCCGCACACAGCCCTCCTGAGCTCCGTTTTTCCTGGCAGAGACACCGTGGGTCAGTCCTCTGCTATTTCCAGGGTGGCCCTGTGGGCCAAATCTAAGCACCCCCCCCAGCCCAAATCCGGCCCCCGGGTCTTCAGTTCGACACCCCTGTTGTAGAGTAAGATCTAACACAGACTGAATACAGTATAGAAAAATAAAAACTCTCCCAATCCTTAAACTGGAAAGAAACTCTGCTCACATAGAGCTGTTGATGAGATAGAACAGTGATGGCGAACCTTTTTGCCATCACGTGCCAAAAGTGGGGGTCGCGTGGGGGGGGGTGTCACGTGCATGCCCACGCCCATAATTCTATGCACCCTGCCCCCATGAATACACATGTGCTCCCCCCCCGCTTTTCGCACAGTGGGCCCAGTAGGCCCGTTATTTGCTCTCACAGGCTTTAGAGCCTTTCTAGGAGCCTTGGGAGGACCAAAACAGCCTCCCCCCTGGAGGTCCTGCAGAGGCCGGAAATGGCCCATTTGCCAATTTCCGGTGGGACCGGAAGTTGGCAAATAGGCCGTTTTTGGCCTCCGGAGGGCCTCCAGGAGGGTGAGGAAGGCTGTTTTTCACTCTCCCCAGCCTCCTAGCAAGCTCTGGAGCCTGAGGAGAGTGAAAAATGGACCTACCTGAGGGACCAAAAGTTGGCAAACAGGCCCTTTCTGGCCTCCGGAGGGCCTCCTGGTGGGTGGGAAAGGCCATTTTGGGGCCCCCAAGTCCTAGAAAGGTTCTGGAGCATGAGCAAAAAACAGGCCTTCCCCACCCCCACCAGGCCCTCCGGAGGTAGGAAACAACCTGTTTCCCTATTGCAGGTGGGCCCAGAAGGCCCGAAAATCAGCTGGCTGGAGCTGAGCTCATGTGCCCACCAATATGGCTACACGTGCACCTGTGGCACGCGTGCCATAGTTTCGCCATCACAGATATAGAAGAAGCTTTTCCAATAAAATTAAAACTCAAGGACTTTCCAAGTCTGTTTGGATTTGCCACAGTTCTGAACTAGGTGGTACCAGTCCATAAAGTTCTGGCTGTTGCAGCATCTGTAATGGAATGTAAGGATGATCTTGGGGAACGAGAGGAGGAGATGCTGCCCAGGAAACGATTAGACAAGAGAGGCAGGAACCTGCAGCTACTTTACAGAGAAAGAAACTGAGGAAAGACCTGCACTAATGAATCAAGTAGTTAAAAATGGAGGCAAAATTTGGGCCTTGGGCCTTGCAAGACTTCGTTCATGTAGCTTTATAGTAATGTAGAATTAGTTTTGCCATGTTTCCTGTCTGGTTTATGTGGGAGGGTCGGAGGGCCGAGCACCCCTGCAGCTATGGGACTGCAAATGGAGCACTCAGCGACTGTTCCAGACTCCCGACTGTCACAACATGCCATAGTCATGTGATCATGATTTGCAACCTTCCCCACTGGCTTTCCATGAAACAAGTCAGTGGGGAAGTGGGCAAGAAATTGGAAGTCATGGTCACAACCTGTGCAATTCTTTCTTAAGAAGTGTAACGAGGGACTACCGGAACTACTGTCACTAAGCAATGTGGTCATAAAATGAGACTGGTCTGTTTTCAAAGTCCACCAGGGAAGAAGAGGGAAGAGCCATGCTGTAATAAAGTTTCTTCTTTAGAATCAGTTTAGCATCTTATCTTCAGCAGTTCTATGTAGGATGTTTAATAAAATAAATATATATTCGTTGCTTGTATCCTTACGATTTTTATTGATATTGATTGATTCCTGATTGCTTATTTCTTACTCTATGACTATCATTAAGTGTTGTACCTTTGAATTCTTGATGATCTTTTCTTTTATGTATACTGAGAGCATCTGCACCAAGACAAATTCCTTGTGTGTCCAAACACACTTGGCCAATAAAAAATTCTATTCTATTCTATTCTATTCTATTCTATTCTATTCTATTCTATTCTATTCTATTCTATTCTATTCTATTCTATCTATTCTATATAACTTGCCAATTTTGCCCCTGTGGTTCCAGTTCTGTTAAATTCATCCTATATATGTTGCTATGTTATTTCTTTTATGCACACAGGCAGAAAAGCTTCATATTTCTTGTTGTTAGCTGACCCAGGACAGCAGGAATTAATATGTGCAAGCCCTTGAATTTGATGTGATGAACAGCCTTCAAAGGATCTCTTTAGGCTTTTTTGTACTTTTGGTATGCAAAAGTCATTTTACTTTTATTTTGGGTTAGATTTCAATAAATAAAACTGTATCTGTATCTACCTTGTGATAATTATAATTATAAAACGAGGAACTTACATTTCACGTTGCTTGCTTGATTAAATTGGCAAATGTTTAGCTAGACAGTAGCACTTTGCCAATTTTCACTAATCTTAAAAAAAAGAAGTCAGCATTTGGTAAATATTTGGTAAATATTTGGATCAGAGATCATCAGAAACTCCAAAAATTTAAAACACTAAGAAACTGAAGGCTTAATTTATACAGATTCCTACAATTCAACTGCACTTGTCTTTTTTCAATTAAAAAAAAATCTATTTGCTGTTTAACTTTTTCTGTTTCCAACTTGTGGGTTTACTATTTTTCCATTCTTCCAAAACAAACTATCCTAATAATCTCTAGTTAAACTGTCTTTTTATTTATTGCTTTTTTTAAAAAAAATTACATTCTGATTTTTGACTGTTGTAAAGATGGTAAAGATTATTTTTTTTTAGAGACAATATACTTTTCATGTTTCCAGTAATTTTTTTTCTCCGTTGTTTCCCTGAGTCACATAATGAATATTTAAACTGATTTTTCTAATAGAATTTGATCTAAATATCCAGTGGTATTCTTAAACATTGTATTTACCTACTGAAAAATATCTTTTAATTTTCATTAGTGGAAACTGCTACTACTAGTAGATGGTTTTTAAATGTTTATTATCTGTATTTAAATAATAAAACAGTATTTTCAAAAAGGAAACTTAAAGAAATGCAAACTAAGAAGAAAAAGGGGGGAAAAACCTATCATTAATAGAGTTACTTCAAAGCAAAAATACAGAAATGACAATTAAGCTGTTCTAAAGAAGGTTTTAGGAGAAAAATTGTTCCAGTTTCTGATACAACAAGCATTCTCAGTTCCTCAAATGGACTGATAATTAAAAAAAAAACTTTCACAGCTTGCAAAAACACCCAACAAAAATCAGTTGCCTGTTGTTTGAAACAATAATTAGGTACAATAACTTGACCAAAAAGTACTCCATCCATAGGTCAGTGACAGTTTAACTAACCTCATAGAAGCGGTGCTGATTGTATGGATCCATTGTCATAAAACCACAGAATCAACACAGAATTAAGTTGTAGTAGAGTATCTTTTTGTAGGCATGATGACCTCAAAATCTTCAATTCTGACAAACAAGAAACCAAGCATTCAAAAACAGGAAGCTATAAAGATATACCTGAAATGGGACACCATTGGGGTAACGGCTTTGCAGTTCAGACGGGAAAAAGCCATCCATGATATCTCGCAGGCAACGCTGAAACCACAATCAGAACCAACTCATTAGATTTCCCCCAGAGTGACAAAGCAATTGCAATGGAGAAAACCTCAAATTATTTGCCTGTTGACACCTTATCTATTTCCGTTTATGTATTCCCCTTTATTGGGACAGAAAATATTTATTGTTCCCCACCATTTAAAAAAAAAGGAAAGAAAGAAATTAAATGGGTCAACATTTTCCGTGGGAAAATTTATGGACTCCATCTGAATTGAGTAGCAATGGCAGACAGGGAATGGCCTGGATAAAAAGAACCAATCAAACAATCTTAAAAAATGCAGGCTTGGACATGAGAAGACCAATGAGTGACCCAGTCCGAAACTAGCCTTGGTTACTGACTATCTGGTGAAAACTGAACATCAAGGGGTGAAAGCCACCCAGCCCAGCAATGATAGCAACCAATAAAGATGAGGCCAAGAATAAAAGAATTAAATAAAAAGGAGGGCTAGACAGAGACCTATTTGGGCGACATCATTTCATCAACTGTCTAGACTGTAATTTGTCTTTTCAAGTTTCTTGACTGGTTATTATGTTGAGGTTTACCAATTAGCTAAGAATGTACTTTATTATACCAAGAAACCAAAGGCTTAATTTACATGCAATCCAACAATTCAATTACATTTCTCTCTTCTCGGTTTTTTTTAAAATTCTACTTTATGCCTATTTTGCTCCCTTCCTTTCCATCAGGGTTAACCAAATTTTATCTGATTTTTTTATCTGTGCGGTTCTTACTTATTGTTTTAATGTTTTATATAGTCTTTTAATTTCTTGACTGTAAGATGCCTAGAGTCGCCTTGATGAGATGGGCAGCACAGAAGTCTAATCATAATTCATAAATAAATAAATTGACCCAAAGTCACCTAACTGGTTTCATGGCTAAAGTGAGACTAGAACTCATGGGCCTCCAGTTTCTAACTTAGTGTTTTAACCACTGGATCCCAGTTATTCTAATAGTGAAATGTTAATCGCAAAATTTAAATGTGAAACCATAATCCTAACTGCTTATGTAGTATTGTAGAACAAGCTTACAATTTGGCAAGTACAGGGGAGGCTTCCTATATATTCCTGGCAAAGATAAACCCACTACAGAGTCTACATTAAGTCAATAAAACAGTTATTTGGAGGGTTGGATAGACAGGAAGTGCCCCATTTATTACAGTTTCCCCAATTTCATGTTTTTCAACATTTGGACTTTATCCATTGGCCATGGTGGCTGAAGTACTAAAGTCCAAAACTTCCTGAAAGGCACCCAGTAAGACAAAACTAAGTATAATCTTGATCTTGATCTTCACTCAAAGATCAAGAACATACCAAGAAGAAACCAGATACTCAGTCAAACAACCTGGAGAATCTTAGGCAACTCTCAAAAAGAGTATAATTGCCATTCGTGCTACAGAAATGGGAAGACTATCCTAATAAGAATAAAGCTGAACACAAAGTTCTAGCAGAGGAATCATAAAATCATAATAAAGAATGCAAAAACTTTATGTTCAAAGCAGAAAATCACTGCGGGGCCTTTAGACATCAAAAGTGTGAAAGAGATCCTCAACGATTGCAGAGAAATTAAATTAATTATTTCATCTGTCTATCACAGGAACTGTAGACTAGACCAAAAGTGAGCTTAGGCTGAGTTTATCAGGATGGGAATTGGAACAACTGAAGCAAAATGGGATATCAAGAAAAATCTATTCTAGGAGGAGGTATTCAAAGACAAATCACTGGGTCTTGATGGCATCCACTTAAGAGATTTTAAATAACTCATTTGAGAAATTTATGACCTCCTTACAAATATTATCCCTTTTCACTCAAATCAGGGTCAGTGCCAGAGGTCACTGTCATATCCCTTTTAGAAAGTGATTAAGTGGAAATCCAGGAAAACTTAGGCTAGTCAGCCTAGCAACTGTTACAGGAGAATTTGTAGAAATGGTAATAATTGAAAAAAACTAAGCATACAGAACAAAGATTTGTTGCTTGTATCTTTACGATTTATATTGATATTGTTTCCTGATTGCTTATTTGTACCCTATGACTATCATTAAGTGTTGTACCTTATGATTCTTGATGAAGGTATCTTTTCTTTTATGTACACTGAGAGCATATGAACCAAGACTTGTGTGTCCAATCACACTTGGCCAATAAAAAATTCTATTCTATTCTATTCTATTCTATTCTATTCTATTCTATTCTATTCTATTCTATTCTATTCTATTCTATTCTATTCTAGCCTAGCCTAGCCTAGCCTAGCCTAGCCTAGCCTAGCCTAGCCTAGCCTAGCCAAGTCTATTTCCTTCTAAAAAGAAAATCAGAATACAAAGGAAACTCCTGCCCCATCTTGTGGTTTTTTTTAGATTTTGGGTATCAACGGGACATGGATGGAAGCATCTCTGTTAATTGGTGAATATAGGATAACAGGACTAGGGGCAGCGAATATATTTTCTCCGTATAAAAATGTCAAATCTAGGTAGATATGAAATGGAGTAGTTCAGCGAATGTCTTAACTACAATTTTCAGCCAATAACTGCCTCTTATTTACCGTAAGACAACAATCATATGAAAGCCAGTTTGATCTAGTAGTCAAGGAAGGCACAAGAAGCCAGAAGACTGTGAGCTCAGGCCGTATCTTGGCCACGAAAGCCGGCTGGGTGACCTTGGGCCGGTCACATTCTCCCGGCCCAACCCACCTCACAGGGTTGTTGTTGTGGAGAAAAGAGGAGGAGGAAGGTGTGCTGGATATGTTCACCCCCTTGACTTTTTTGTAAAAATAATAAAAAGGGGATATAAATAAATAAATAAATAAATAAATGGAAGAAGCGACTTAATTTGTATACATTGCATACATCTTTTGGGGGAGACTTTAAAAGGTCACGCCAAGTGTTAGGATTGCATGCGGTAAAAGGCCCCAGACAGCTTGGTTATTGTGGATGGGGAACTGCAGCAGGCTGAAAACAGGAAGCAGTTTCCACGTGCAATAAGGAAAACAGGAAGCAGTTTCCACGCGTCACTACCTTGCTATGAAGGCAACATACAGATTCTTGTGGTTCTCTGAAAAAGTAAGCCAAATGGCTTGGCCATCAGAAAGGGGGTATTTTCACTTCCTCCAACTCCCTTTCAGGCTGAGAAGCAGTAGGACGCGTCTTCTTAAACATGAAGCTTTCCAGTTGAAAAAGACAAAGAAATGAGAAGTAATAAAACCTTATTTCCCACCATTTCTCATTTCACAATTTCAGTTCTTTGCAAAAAAAAATAAAGCCTGCTTTGTTCTCAGCCAGACTCAAAATACTGGAGTCCTTGCTTTTAGAAGTCGCTGGAGAGAGAGAGAGAGAGAGAGAGAGAGAGAGAGAGAGAGACTGTGGGAAATAAGCCATAGGTGGAAGGGAAAGGTGCTTTCCCCACACTTCAGTACCGCAGCAGCAGTTCCCTTTCATGGTTCGTGGTCAATTCAAAATGCAATGTGTGCGTGGGCCCCGTGCATGCATCCTGTTCTCGCACATGCGCGCATGGCCCCTGCACATGTGAGCAAGGCCCCCGCATACGCCATCCCGTGCATGCGCGTGCGCCTCTGCACGTGCCCCACCCCGCACCCCCGCACATGCGCATCCACACCAGCACATGCCCTGCCTCCGCACGCGTCCTGCTCCCCTGCGCATGCGTGCGCGGTCCCCCTCCCCAGTACCCTGCTGCCCCCACACCCCGTGCATGCATGGCAGAGACCCGAAGACCAGCTAGCCGGTGGGAGGTGCGCGTGCATGCATGATGGAGCTGAACTAGGCTGACGGCTCGTGTGCCCACAGAAAGGGCACTACTGCATGCCACCTCTGGCACGCGTGCCATGGGTTCGCCATTTAGGGTCCCCTGCTTGAACAGGGGGTTGGACTGGAAGACCACTGTTACTCTGTTCTGTTAATTTCTGCAATGTTTCTGTTACCCAATCCACTTGAGTTGGAATCCTTCTTCTTTCTTTTCTCTAACTGGATAGTTGCTAATTCAATATTCCTCTCAATAACTTCTCCATTTCTTATTATCCCATTTCCCCTTCTGCGCTACTATTTTAAGTCTCCAGTGCTTCCTTTTTGTTTCATGTTTTCCTGCCACGTTCCATATTCTCTTTTATTTTCTCTTTCAAGCATGGTCATCATCATCATTAACAATAATATTACATTGTAATATTATTTACAATTAAATAATATTGTTATATTAAATAAAATTAAATTATAAAATTAAATTATTATAAATTGTTAATGGGAAACATAACATTACATGCCACGCGCTATTTATGTTGGAAGCTGCTTATTCCAAGGCTGAACTTTCAGAGATGTATGTCTCGGCCCAACATGGAATAAGTGCGCTTCCACATCAGTTTGACGGCTACATGTTGCATCTTTGCCGCTTCTTATCTTATCAGTCTTTTCAAACCTAATGATCAAAATGCCCAAGGACCCACTAAAAGATAAGATTCTTGCCATTCTCTGCCACAATAGAAGGAAGGGGAGGGGCTTGGCCATGGTTGTGGGAGAATGTTACTGCCACAAAAGGCTTATTTTGTACATGTACTAGTAACTCTCATATTCCAATCAAAGAGAATATTTCTAGCTCAGGGTTTCAAATGAGAGGTCCTTTGCTGCTACTATAAGCTTGGATGTTTCCTTGCAGATATTTCATTCCCCAAATTTCGCAATGTCATGAGTGCTAATGCCATCAGAGAATCTCAGAGAATCTCAGATCAGCTGCTAGTCAACAATTGTGTTTCTTTGAAGCTTGATCCCTACCTGAGTGGAAGGATCTTCATATGACCGAAAAGGCCCATTGAACATGACAATCCCATTCTGATAGAAGGTGATCGGAACGGAATCCAAGCGCTTCAACCGAGCTCCACCTGTCGTGTGTTTGATTTGGGACACACCTTCCCCAGCCAGCAGGTTCAAATCTTTCAGATTTTTGAAAATCAAATCAAAATTGATTGGGGTTTCAGAAATGATGGCTTCGCCTGTACGAAAGGAGAAATGACTGTGGGAAGGCAAGGATAAGTAAGGCATCTTCCAGCCTATAGTGATATTTAGTTCTGAATTTTAGTGCAAGCTCAGTATTTGAACTGCATCTTTGCTGAAGCGAAACCAACACTCCAATGCAATCTTCCCAAACCCAAATGTGATATCCTCCAGATGCCCTCTTGACTGAGATTCTGGGAATTGTAGTCTAAATACACCTGGGGGGGGGCACTAGTTTGGTGGACCTGGCAATGGAATGCTATTATCTGCATTTCTGTAACAAAGGCATTGCTTTATCTGATAAGTTTCTCATCTTATGCTACAGGTATACCGATTCCACATACACCCTACCCTCCAGGGAGAGATACATAGCACAGTCTAAAAACGAAGATATGTTTGTGGCTTTTAAAAATATATTTTAAATTTCTATAGTAATTCTCACTGCAAAACCTCCTCCAAAGGATCTGCAATATAATTCAAAGTATATAATTAAAATAATCATAGCGTTCAATTGAATTACAAGCAACAAAAATAAAATATTTAATATTTAGGAAGCTGGCAGAATAATTTCCAAACTTGTCTGAATAGAAGAATGAGTAGAACAATTTCCCGAGGACTAAAAAGGCCAATTTGTGTTTCCTAGTATATAAAACAAATCAGCTTTGATAGGAGCAGTCAATAAAAGCTTTCTTCCAAGACTGACCTGAAAGTCTTGCTCTTTGTTATCACAAGTCTAACAATCAGCAGGATTGTCCCAAAGGTGCTTTTCAAAAAGAAACTGGACATTCTTGGGGTTTTTTTTTCCTTGAAGACATTTTGCTACTCATCCAAGAAGCTTCTTCAGTTCTGACTGAATGTTGTCCCACCATTCAGTCAGAACTGAAGCAGCTTCTTGGATGAGAAGCAAAATGACTTCAAGGAAAAAAACCCAAGAATGTCCCGTTGCCTTTTGAAAACATCTTTGGGACAAGCACAACCTGGATAATTGGGAATCTCTATAGACATATCAGCAGGATTATATAATGAACATTGATGGGGAGAAGATATCAAAATACATAGCTACAGGGATGGGCTTCAGCCGGTTCAGGCGAATCGGATGTCAATTTTAATCTGGTTCGCTGAAGTCCTTAGAAGTCCTTAGAACAGTTGTTCTAAGGACTGGCTGACCCCGCCCCACCCCACCCCGCCCCTCCCAGGAGTCTCCACACAGCCCATTTTGGATGCCAGGTAAGTGCAGAGTACATGTGGAGGTTCTGGGAGGGTGAAAAATGGGCCTACGAAAAGTACTGGCAGTCCGGAAACTGGCCCATTTCTGGCCTCCGGAGGGCTCTGGTGCCTGGGGGAGGCCATTTTTGCCCTCCTGGAGGCTCCGGGAAAGCCTCCAGAGCCTGGGGAGGGCGAAAAATGGGCCTACTGGAAGTACCAGAAGTCCTGAAAGGGGCCCATTTCTGCCCGTTTTCTGTCTCCTGGAGGCTGGGGAGGGTGAAAATGCCCCCCCCCCCGCCGTGGTGGAGGCAGCCAAGTAGGCCACACACCCATGGCCACATCCACTGGGCAGCGAACCAATTGCTGAAATTTTTCAGTCCCACCCCTGCGTACCTACTTTATGAAATTTTGCAAAGAAAAAAAGATTTGTTTCCTCTTTCAAGAAACTGGACATTCTTGGGGTTTTTTTTTCCTTGAAAACATTTTGCGACTCATCCAAGAAGCTTCTTCAGTTCTGACTGAATGTTGTCCCACCATTCAGTCAGAACTGAAGCAGCTTCTTGGATGAGAAGCAAAATGACTTCAAGGAAAAAAACCCAAGAATGTCCCGTTGCCTTTTGAAAACATCTTTGGGACAAGCACAACCTGGATAATTGGGAATCTCTATAGACATATCAGCAGGATTATATAATGAACATTGATGGGGAGAAGATATCAAAATACATAGCTACAGGGATGGGCTTCAGCCGGTTCAGGCGAATCGGATGTCAATTTTAATCTGGTTCGCTGAAGTCCTTAGAAGTCCTTAGAACAGTTGTTCTAAGGACTGGCTGACCCCGCCCCACCCCACCCCGCCCCTCCCAGGAGTCTCCACACAGCCCATTTTGGATGCCAGGTAAGTGCAGAGTACATGTGGAGGTTCTGGGAGGGTGAAAAATGGGCCTACGAAAAGTACTGGCAGTCCGGAAACTGGCCCATTTCTGGCCTCCGGAGGGCTCTGGTGCCTGGGGGAGGCCATTTTTGCCCTCCTGGAGGCTCCGGGAAAGCCTCCAGAGCCTGGGGAGGGCGAAAAATGGGCCTACTGGAAGTACCAGAAGTCCTGAAAGGGGCCCATTTCTGCCCGTTTTCTGTCTCCTGGAGGCTGGGGAGGGTGAAAATGCCCCCCCCCCCGCCGTGGTGGAGGCAGCCAAGTAGGCCACACACCCATGGCCACATCCACTGGGCAGCGAACCAATTGCTGAAATTTTTCAGTCCCACCCCTGCGTACCTACTTTATGAAATTTTGCAAAGAAAAAAAGATTTGTTTCCTCTTTCAAGAAACTAATAATATGCCTTTCATTATTCACAAAATCAATAGAGAAAGGGGAGAAGAAGATGAGATTAAAATAAACGATAAAATATATTTTCATGCTTCTTTTAAAAAGGCAGTCATTCCTCCCAGCTAACCTGGTTTCCAAAAAGTCCTTGATGTCAAACTCTCTCCTTCCTCTGGTGACTCACGATCTCTCAGAGAATCTGGGTCTTCCCCGACCCAGATCAATCCATAGTCATTCAGAAACCGCTTTATGGGAGAGGGAATAGAAAATTCAGAGGACAAGAAAATTGATAGTATTTCTTAATTTTTATATTAATCTTTTTGTCTGCAATGACATAATATGTACATTCCAAGATGGAATAGGAAAACTAAGTTTGTTAAACCTGCAAGTCAACTAAGGCCATTTTTAACTAGGGAATTTTAATACATTTAAAAATGTTGTTTGGGAAGGAAGTCCTGACACGAAGCCACCTCTGCAGATGTAGAGTCCCTCCCGTCCCTTCTTAATACCAACAGAGAAAGGCATAAAGCACATGTGTCAAAATCAAGATCCACAGGCCGTATCCAGCTCACAGGGTGCTTAGATCTGGCCCATGGGGCAACCCCGGAAACAGCAAAGGACCAGCCTATGGTGCTTCTGCCAGCGAAAATGGAGCGGCCGTGTGCAGCCCTCCTGAGTGCCGTTTTTGTTGGCAGAGGCTTGCAGGATGCTGTTGCAGCCAAAAATGGAACTTGGAAGCCCGTTTTCACTGGCAGAGTATTGAGCCACATGTTGTGGTCCACCAGCAGCCTGCGTAGCTGGCAACGGAGTCGGACAGTGAGGAGGCTGGGGAGGACAATGGGCCAGTCCTGGAGTCAGAGGAAGGCCCGGATGAGGGTTCTGCGTCAGAGGCAGAGATGGGGCCAGGGCCATCGGGGAGTGATGTGCAGACTCTGGAGCCTCTAGAGGCAGACAGCAGAGAGGCAGAGGAACAGGAGGAGCCTGTTCCTAGTGCATGCATACGAAGAGCTGCCAAAAGGCAAGAGCAGCTAAAGTTAAAAGGAAAACTCGGGAGTAAGGCCAGGAAATGACTGGTCCTTCCCATAAGGCTTAAAAGAGCAGCAACAGCTCTTGGACTCTTGGTAGGAAAGCAACGTTGCTACATTTGTTTCTAGTTGGCATCTCTTGTTTCTGAACTTCGTGGGGCTTTGCCTAGAAAAGCCTTTGGCAGGGTGCCAAAGAAGACAAAAGTTTGTGATAAGGCCGGAGGACTTTTTTTGAAGAATTTGTTTTGGAATTAATTTGGACTAAGCTGAGAATGAAGTAATTCTCAGCTGTTCTAATAAAATATGTTTGTTTAGGACTGGTTGTGTCTGGTAATAACTACTTGACTTGAGCCTAGGTCACACCACCACCACAGGTGCTCCTGACATGAGTGAAGTTGAGCTGGCCATGCCCACTCTGGCCACGCCCACCCCAGCTCCCCAAGGTCAAACACAACCCTGATGCAGCCCTCAATGAAATTGAGTTTGACATGCCTGCCATAAAGAGTGGTGTTTGTGTGTGTCCCATCTTCTTTCCACTACTGTTTGCATTAAACACACTGTAGTTTTCCAGTTCAACAACTGTCAGTTTTCCTTGAATTCATGAAAAAGCTCAGATTCCTTCCTTCCTTTAACAGAGATGGAAGGGACCCTGGAGATCATCTAGTCCAACCCCTCTGCTCATGCAGGAGACCTGTACTAGGGATTCAAATAGCTAACCTTTCTGATCAACAAGCTCAGTGTCCTAAAGGAAAGCAGAATTTTTTTTATTTCTTTCCATTATGTAGCTAACCTCCATTTCCCAGACCTGACGTTGCAGCTGAAGGCATAACATTTCCAGTTCCTCAACTCGGGTTGCCCCTGATGACGCTTTTTCTATAGGGAGGCAAAAATAAATAAAATAATAGAATTTGGAATTCTTTTTTCTTTTAAATATCAAACTATACCAAACGAAAATCAATAAATGTTCTGATTTGGAACAGAAAATAAGACAAATTTATTTTGGGATATATATATATATAATATATATATAGGTCTTTGGTTGTTCGGGTTTTCTCCCGTGTAAAATTGGAAGTGTCTTGGCGACGTTTCGACGAAGTCTCATTCGTCATCTTCAGGCTTCAGCTTCAGTATATATATATATATATATATATATATATATATATATATATATATATATATATATATATATATATATATATATATATATATATATATATATATATATATATATATATATCTCCTTTGTATTATTTTTCCACATTTCATCAGTTTCAGATCTTAGTAGTCTACAAAGTCTTAAAATCCTTCTCTCTATTAATGGTAAGGACGAAATATGGTCTCTTGTTTCGCATTTCCCATCTTTACCTAGACAGTGTCACTGCCTGCTGTTGAGGACTAAAAGAAAAGGAAGGGTTACCTGTTCTCTTCTGAAGGGTTTTGATCTGCTCCTCAAGTTCTCTGATCTTCTTATTCTGCCAACCCAAAAGCAAAGGCCAAAACAAGTTGCTTTTTGTATTAATGCAAACTCAACTTGATTATTATAGACACAGAGCCAGGCAATTTTCTGAAACTTGGAAAGCACATTAGTCCCCTATCTATTTTCAACAGGCACTATTCACGCTTCATTATCTGCATTCGAAAAATTATCCTACCCTTGACTATCTCTATTCCCCCTGACAGTGCAAAAGATCAGGACCGGGGTGAAATCCAGCAGGTTCTGACAGGTTCTGGAGAACCGGTAGCGGAAATTTTGAGCAGTTCAGTGAACCGGTAGCAAAAATTTTGAGCAGTTCAGAGAACTGCCAAATACCATCTCCGGCTGGCCTCAGAGTGGGGTGGGAATGGAGACTTTGCAATATCCTTCCCCCAGGAGTGGGGAGGAAATGGGGTTTTTGCAGTATCCTTTCCCTGCCACGCCCACCAAGCCACGCCCACAGAACTAGTAGTAAAAAAATGTGGATTTCACCCCTGAACAGGACCCATACATTAACTTACAGTACAAAAGATTTAGTCAATCAGGTGCTCAATAAGGGTCAAAGGAATTCAAGGGAGGCTGGCCTTGGAGCACTTGTGGACACATAAGAATTCTAAGCTAATGACACGTTTAACTCCGCCACCTAGTCCTGCCTGCTCTTCTACAGTCAGTTTTAAAACCAGGCATGGCGTCCCATGGTCATGTAACTGATTCACAATGCTTTTTACCAATTTATGGCAAAATCGACCCAAAGAATGGGTTCGCTTAAAAACTGCCTCCCTTGCTTAACAACTGCCCTGTTCACTTAACAACCTCCATATTTGTTTAACAACCCCGCCCCATTCTTTTAACACTCACCATGTTTGCTTAACAACTACTGCCCCCCAAAAAATCAGAAATTTACTTCTGGTTATGTAGTGCCTCGACTTATAATCATAGCAACGTAAAACCAAATTTCTGGTCCCACTTAGTCATAAGTCAAGGAACTACCTGTACCTCTTTTCAAGTGTATCTGTTCAGTTTTTAAGACTCCAATCTTCCCTAATTGCAAAGAAAACACTTCTGAGTATTGCTGCTTGTATTCTTATGATTTATATTGATATTGTTTCCTGATTGCTTATTTGTATCCTATAACTATCATTAAGTGTTGTACCTTAGAATTCTTAATGAACGTATCTTTTCTTTTATGTACCCTGAGAGCGTATGCACCAAGACAAATTCCTTATGTGTCCAATCACATTTGGCCAATAAAAAATTCTATTCTATTCTATTCTATTAACTCCAAACATACCAATGTAATAGCAACTATAGTAATGCCCGTTTAGCATACAGGGTTTTTTATTGTATCTTTTAAATTTCTTTGCACATCTTGTGCCAAATTCTCTACATTTATTATCCTTTGGTCTCTTTTAATGTGTTGTTTTGATCTTATTATATTACTTGTTTTACACTATTTTTATTGTAATCATAACTCTACTTAATTTTGCTGCTTATCCTAATGAGATATCTACGACAAGCTGACGTAAAAAAATAAAAAAAATAAAAAAAACAAAATGGTAAGTAAAATCTTAACAAAATGTCAACAGTTTCCAATCTGAACTGTTACAAATAGTTCAAGGGCAACTCCTACACTGGTTGTATTGTCACCTTTTCTTGGATGGCTTGTGCTTGGCTCTTGACTTTCTGCTCCAAAGAAGCAATCTTCTGCATCATAGAAGTCATCAACTCCATATCAGTCGGAGCGTTCCCTGAAGACATGAAATCAGCAGAATATGAGGACAATCTGGAGGTGAACCTTCATGCTAGCAATTGGTTTAAGGGCATTTTGTATTGTTGAAAAATGGGGCATACTTCCAGAAGATTTGCTATGTTGTCTGCATTGGCTCTTTATCTATAGCAGTATCTCCACTTTCATGAGGAGAAGCTATTTGATTTCAGGGAAAAGGGCTGTTTAATTGGTTTTGTTCTATACCCAAAATTGAGATTTTTTAGGAATCCAAATTCTGGTCCAAATCTATAAGGAACCACAAAGTATTCTTAATAGCACAGGAACATGGGTCTCATTAAGTCTGAGTCAGCTTTTTAAACTGTATAGTGAATTATAATTAAACTTACTCTTACTCATTCCAAAGTGAGACTGTGCAGCTAATGTAAATGCTTAGCATTACCCAGTACAGTTACATAATTCTATGTCCAATTCTTTGACTCATACCAAAAGTGGTTGATTGTGCTGTAGCTCCATTTGAGCAAGAAGGCAAATTAATTTGTACTGGAATTTGAGCTCCTGGCCCTAGAATTTCATCCATCATAGCAGCTTCATCTTCTGTGAATCAAAGGAATTACACTATTATCAAGAGCAAACCTATGATATTCTCTTTATTCTGCTTGTTTAGAGAGAAAGAGAGAGCAAACCCCACACTCTTCTAGCACTGATGATGTTATCTAGTTGGGTAATGAAACATCTGCAAGAAAACAACCAAGCTCAGAGAGCACCAGGGACTCCATTGTTCAGAAAGAAACCACATATCAATTGTATCATTTTCCCATATAGACTGATATAACAAAGTGAAAGACTGATTCAAAGCAGATTTTTTCCCCCAAGATAACTGTAAAGGTAAAGGTTCTCCTCGCACATACGTGCTAGTCGTTCTCGACTCTAGGGAACGGTGCTCATCTCCGTTTCAAAGCCGAAGACGTCTCCGTGGTCATGTGGCTGGCATGACTCAACGCCAAAGGCGCACGAAACGCTGTTACCTTCCCACCAAAGGTGGTCCCTATTTTTCTACTTGCATTTTTTACGTGCTTTTGAACTGCTAGGTGGCAGAAGCTGGGACAAGTAACAGGAACTCACCCCGTTAGGCGGCACTAGGGATTCGAACCGCTGATCTGCCAACCTTTCAATTGATAAGCTCAGCGTCTTACCCACTAAGCCACCACGTCCCTTAAGATAACTGTGTAACACACTAAACCAGCATTAATTGCAACTACCATCTTTTACTAATTGACATCTATTTGACTGTAAAAGATAATCAGATCAAATCAATTGGTCAGATCAAGCAGACCTTTCTTAGTTCCATAGTTCCTATATGTGCCCCAAAGGTTATTTTCATAGCATTTTGTAGTTTAATTGTTTGCTGGTAGATTTTTAAAACCTTTATGGAAATATATAACATTAACGATATGGTATTTAAACACAAACATTTTTTATGAATACCTGGGATGTGAAAATATTCCTATGGATCATTAAACTATAAGAAAAGCTTACAATGTTTACAACCAGTATTTAAAATAAAAGGTATGAAGCTTTGACAATTTACCATTCTGGATATTTATCGGGAGTGGTCCTGCCTTTTTCCTAAAATCCAGAAACAAATGGGAGAAACAATTAAAAAAAAAATAAAGAGGAAAATTCATTCAAATTATCATGTCAATATATCACGTTTGCAATCACGTTTGCAGGGTTGCATACAAATTATTCTTTGGAACGTTTTAGTTCTTCTTTTTAAGGAAGTTAGACCATATGCATAACTCAAACAAGAACTCGGGATTTCCTGCATGAATATGTAACATTAAAATAGGAAGAAATAAAAATATATAAAAAGTCATGACTAATAGTTTCAAATTGTAGTAAAACTGAATAAAACTAAGTGCATTAGAAACATTTAAATTCTCCTACGTAATGCTCTCACAACTGGCAGAAGCTTAAGGGCTATTTTGGTCATTCAAAAGAGGACTGTCCATCTATTGTGATATTCAGAAGCCGAAATATGGGATTTTTTTTCTACCACAGATTTAGATGATTTCTTCCAATAAGCCCTCACTTACTCTGTTGGCTGCAGCTGAAGTGGCATTCTACGAATCTTGCTGAGAGAAGAGAAGGGAGATGACATTTTTCCCCCCCCCTTGAACACAGTTGTAATTCCTAGGTGGAGAAAAGAGGTAAAAATGCTTTACTTTTGGAGACCATTTTGGATGAGAACCAACGTGCCCCGCCAGTTTGGGGAGGCGCCGGGGATTTTTCTGCAGGTCTTTTCGTCGGGATGAGGCAGCCTCGTCAAGGGCAGGTGGGAAAACGAGGGGCAGGGGGTGGGGTGGGGGGCTCCCGCTCCCCCCGGGACTCACCGGCCCCTCCAGAGGCTTCAGAGAGGCGCCGCCATCTTGTTGACCGGCGGTTGCCTAGGCTACCGCCCCTGCTTCAGCTCCCGAAACTACAAGTCCCGACGTTCCAAGCAGGGCCAGCCGCCTACCTGGTTCGGCTGGACTTCTCAAAAGTTGCTTTTAACAGAATAGAATAGAATTTTTATTGGCCAAGTGTGGTTGGACACACAAGAAATTTATCTTTGGTGCATACGCTCTCAGTGTATATAAAAGAAAAGATACTTTCATCAAGGCACAACACTTACAGCACTTAATGATACTCATAGGGTACAAATTTAACACTTAATGATACAACACTTAATGATAGTCATAGAATAGAATAGAATAGAATAGAATAGAATAGAATAGAATAGAATAGAATAGAATAGATTTTTTTATTGGCCAAGTGTGATTGGACACACAAGGAATTTGTCTTGGTGCAGATGCTCTCAGTGTACATAAAAGAAAAGATACCTTCATCAAGAATCATAAGGTACAACACTTAATGATAGTCATAGAATAGAACAGAATAGAACAGAATAGAATAGAATAGAATAGAATAGAATAGAATAGAATAGAATTCTTTTATTGGCCAACTGTGATTGGACATACAAGGAATTTGTCTTGGTGCAGATGCTCTCAGTGTACATAAAAGAAAAGATACCTTCATCAAGAATCATAAGGTACAACACTTAATGATAGTCATAGAATAGAATAGAACAGAACAGAACAGAACAGAACAGAACAGAACAGAATAGAATAGAATAGAATAGAATAGAATAGAATAGAATAGAATTCTTTTATTGGCCAACTGTGATTGGACATACAAGGAATTTGTCTTGGTGCAGATGCTCTCAGTGTACATAAAAGATACCTTCATCAAGGTACAACTCTTACAACACTTAATGATAGTCATAGGGTACAAATTTAACACTTAATGATATAACAATGATAGTCATAGAATAGAATAGAATAGAATAGAATAGAATAGAATAGAATAGAATAGAATAGAATAGAATAGAATAGAATTTTTTTATTGGCCAAGTGTGATTGGACACACAAGGAATTTGTCTTGGTGCAGATGCTCTCAGTATACATAAAGGTACAACACCTACAACACTTAATGATAGTCATAGGCTACAAATAAGCAATCAGAAAACAATCAATTGCAGTATAAATCGTAAGGATATAAACAACAAAGTTACAGTCGTAAGTGGAAAGAGATGGGTGGTGGGAACGATGAGGAGATTAATAGTAGTGCAGATTTAGTGAATAGTTTGACAGTGTTGAGGGAATTATTTGTTTAGCAAAGTGATGGTGTTTGGGGAAAAGCTGTCCTTGTGTCTAGTTGTTCTGATGTGCAATGCTCTATAGCGTTATTTTGAGGGTAGGAGTTGAAACAGTTTATGTCCAGGTTGTGAGGGATCTGTAAATATTTTCACATCCCTCTTTTTGATTTGTGCAGTATACAGGTCCTCAGTGGAAGGCAGGTTGGTAGCCATGGTTTTTTCTGCAGTTCTTTTCAAAAGGCAACTTGGATTTTCTACCTTTTAAATTTTTCTTAAGCATCTTTCTTAGCACCTTTGGGACAACCACAGTCTGGATGGTTGAGAATCTCCATAGGGATTCATTCAGCTTCTTCTTTTTTTTAATGTATTTTTTGCAGAGGCCGGGCAGAGTCCATCTCTCACATCATTTGTATCTCTGTCGTTGCATTGTTTTCAGAGTGTGGGGGGGGGGCGGGGGGAGAGAAATCAATGCAGCTTTGGACATGATTATCATCTGTCCCCTTCCAAGTGGATGAGTGAGAGGGTGGGTGTATGGATGGATCATGGATGGATGGAGTGGATGTATAAGAAGCCACAAAGTCAGTGTGGGCTCTTAACAGGGATAGATTTACTCCAAGATCATATGTTACCAAGGTGATCCTTTAGAACAGGCGTCTCCAACCTTGGCAACTTTAAGCCTGGCGGTCTTTAACTCCCAGAATTCTGGGAGTTGAAGTCCACCAAGCTTAAAATTGCCAAGATTGGAGACCCCTCCTTTAGAATAGAATAGAATAGAATAGAATAGAATAGAATAGAATAGAATAGAATAGAATAGAATACCAGAGTTGGAAGAGACCTTGGAGGTCTTCCCTGCCTAGGCAGGAAACTCTACAGCATTTCAGAAAAATGGTTATCCAACATCTTCTTAAAAACTTCCAGTGTTGAAGCATTCACAACTTCTGGAGGCAAGTAGTTCCACTGATTAATTGTTCTAACTGTCAGGAAATTTCTCCTTAGTTCTAAGTTGCTTCTCTCCTTGATTGTCCCACCTTTTTTTTTTTCTGAAATGGTATAGTTCTCCTGCTTGAGCAGGGGGCTCGACTAGAAGACCTCCAGGGTCCCTTCCAGCTCATTCTCTTCTACTTATTAACAACCAAATGACTGCAAGGAATATAAATCCTTCCATCTTCCACCATTCAGTCAGAACTGAAGAAGCTTCTTGGATGAGAAGCGAAACATCTTCAAGGAAAAAGGATTTTCCAAAAGTGCCCCCGCATAGAGTATGTCCACCTTGCTGTTGGTCGTTCTCTTCTGTTTCTTTTCACCTTTCCCAGCATTGGACCATTTTCCAGAGATCTAGGTCTTCCGAAGTAGCATAAAAATAGCCTGCTCATGTGTCCTTGGAGTCACAACTCTGGACTGATTTGTCCGATGGTCCGTCAATTTGTTTTCTTGGCTGTCCATAGACTCCAATTCAGTGGTGAAATCCAATTTTTTTTACTACCGGTTCTTTGGGCGTGGCTTGGTGGGCGTGGTGTGGCTTGGTGGGTGTGGCAGGGGAAGGATACTGCAAAATCTCCATTCCCACCCCACTCTGGCGCCAGCCAGAGGTGGCATTTGCCGGTTCTGTGAACTGCTCAAAATTTCTGCTGCCGGTTCTCCAGAACCTGATGGATTTTACCCCTGCTCCATTTTCTATAAGTTTCAGTTAGCTCACCCCATGCAATGGCAAATGTCTGGAAAGCCCAAACGGCCTATCCCGGATGCTAAAAGCCAAACATTTTGTGTGCATTCATCGCATGTACTATGCCTTCATTATAACGCTGGATTTATATAAATCTGGGCATTGTGGTTTGTAAAAATCCTTTTTTCTTCCTTAGACTGACGTTGGGCAAGTCTTTGTGTTGCTTTCTCTGCAATGCTGTAAATAAGGGACTTTCTTTGAAGGAAGATTTTGGCTATTGCTCCTGATGCACCGACTTTCGAATAGCACAAAGATAAATGAAAGTGGAATTCACTTTTATTAGGGCAAATTTTTTGGGGGGGCACGTCTGTATGCAATGTTTGTTTAGTCAAAAAAGGACAAGAAAGGAAGATGAAAGTGAGAAGATTCTGCTAAATCAAACAAGCTACATCAAACCTAGCACTGCCACACTGATCGATCAAGTGTCTTGGGGAAACCTCCAAGCGAGTTAGACAAATGCAGTCTTCCTGTTGGCATTTTTCAGCTCCATGGTACTAAAAGGCTCTGAAAGTAACATAGAATCTCTAACCATTTTTTCAGATGTATTACTCCCTACCAATTTACAGTCAATATCAGTAGAGTGCAGGGGTGAAATGCTCCCGGTTTGGACCGGATCGCCTGATCCGGTCCAAAAATCTCTGCCCGCCGCCACCCCAGCTGAGCCACGTGATCATCAGAGGGTTTTTTTTTTTTTACTTTTAAAAACATTTTTTCTTTGGCCAAAAAAATGCTTTTAAAAGTAAAAAAAAAAGCTTCTGATGATCGCATGGCTCAGCTGGGATCGTCAGAGCCTTTTAAAAGCATTTTTTCTACAACCTCTTCAGCCGAAGAGGTTGTAAAAAAAAAATTTTAAAGGCTCCTCTGGCGATCCCAGCTGAGTCGCCTGATCATCAGAACCCTTTAAAAGCATGTTTTCTACAAGCTCTTCGGTCGAAGAGGATGTCGAAAAAATGTTTTTAAAAGGTTCTGGCGATCAGGCAACTTAGCTGGGATCATCAGAACCCTTTAAAAGCCTTTTTTCCTCTGGCGATCCCAGCTGAGTTGCCTGATCATCAGAGGCTTTTAAAAGCATTTTTATACAAGCTCTTCAGCCAAAGAAATTGTAGAAAAAATGCTTTTAAAAGGGAAGTTTAAAAAAAAGTTGGCCATGCCCACCCAGTCACATTACCGCCTCCCCACCAAGCCACGCCCACAGAACTGGTAGTAACGAATTTTACATTTCACCCCTGGTAGAGTGGTGCATGATTTGAAAATTGTTCAGATTATTTCCTTTGTGCAGGAGCCTTAGCCCAGCACGTTTAAAGTATCTGCAGCTGTTAATAAATCTATTTATTGGTGTCTTTTCTCTGAGAAAGCTTGAAAAAAATCAGCTGCTTTAAAGAGGTGTTGCATTCACACCCCTTGCATTCTGAAGACACTCTTCTGATCATTTTTGAAGAATGCATAGTCTTCCTATTGATCAGGTGATCCACCACTTTGGCTGTCTAAGCATTAGCACATGCACACTGAATATCAAAAGAAACACCCAGAAAGCAGCAGATTCATGTTTTGCAAACAAATAAGAGGTTTCCATAAATCCTGTCTCCGATCCAAATTATTTTCCTCTGTGTTCACGGATTTAATTACTAAGTGAATCACGTTGTTAAGAAAATCCAGCTTCTTTCTTTCTTTCTTTCTTTCACTTTGCTTGTCGGAAGCCAGTTAGGAAGGTCACAGATGGAGATCACATGACCCCAGGAGACTGAAACTATCATAAAGAGCCATGGTGGCACAGTGGTTAGAATGCAATACTGCAGGGCTACCTCACTGCTCACTCCAGCAGTTCGATCCTGACCGACTCAAGGTTGACTCAGCCTTCCATCCTTCCGAGGCCGGTAAAATGAGGACCCAGAATATTTTGGGCAATATGCCGACTCTGTAAACAGCTTAGAAAGGGCTGTAAAGCAGGGGTCTCCAACTTTGGTCCCTTTAAGGCTTTTCAGCTTTGCTGGCTGAGGGACTCTGGGAGTTGACGTCCACAAGTCTTAAAGGGACCAAGGTTGGAGACCCCTGCTGTAAAGCACTATGAAGTGATATATAAGTATAAGTGCTATTGCCTTCCTTCCTTCCTTCCTTCCTTCCTTCCTTCCTTCCTTCCTTCCTTCCTTCCTTCCTTCCTTCCTTGCTGTGGTGGTGCAATGGTTAGAATGCAGTATTGCAGGCTCATTTTGCTGACTGCCAACAGTTCGATTCTCACTGGCTCAAGCTTATCTCAGCCTTCCATCCTTCCGAGGTCGGTAAAATGAGGACCCAGACTGTTGGAGGGAATATGCTGACTCTGTAAACTGCTTAGAGAGGGCTGTAAAGCACTATGAAGCCGTATATAAGTCTTAAGTGCTATTGCTATTATAAGAGCTGTGCTGCCACAGTGGTTAGAATGCAGCGTTGCAGACCAACTCTGCCCATTTCCAGGAGTTCGATCCTGACCGGCTCAAGATTGACTCAGCCTTCCATCCTTCTGAGGTGGGTAAAATGAGGACCCAGATTATTGGGGGCAATAGGCAGACTCTGTAAACTGCTTATTGAGGGCTGTAAAGCACTATGAAGCCGTATATACATCTAAATGGTTTTGCTATAAAAACAAGTGCCCAAATTTTGAACACATGACAATGAAGATGCTGTAATGATAGCAAATCCGAGGACTTAAGACACTTTTTTTTAAAGTTGTTATAACTTTGAATGGTCATGAAACAAAGGGCAGTAAGTTGTGGACTACCTGTCTATACATATGTGCATCTCTATTCCGCAGACACAGAATAAGATGGGCATCCCTGCTGCCATCCAATAATTTCTACTACTTCAGGTAGCTGCCACAATCTGCCTAATGATACAACCAACCCTGTTAAAGCATTAATTCTGTCAATGATGGCAGAGGACCTAAAAGAATAACAGTTAAGGTTGTCCCAAAGGTGCTTTTTTTCAAGAGGCAACTGGACTTTGGTTTTTCTTTGAAGACATTTTGCAGAAACTTCTTCAGCTTCCAACTGGATGATGGGGAATGGAAGGATTTATAAGGAAGTATCCAGATACTTATGGATGAGAAGCGAAATGTCTTCCAAGAAAAACAAGGAAGTCCAGTTGCCTCTGGAAAAAAGCACCTTTGAGACAACCATGACCCAGATGACTGAGAATCTCCGTAGACATAAGAGCTCAGTCAAATAAAATTCAATTTGACTTTTAGAGAGAAAAAAATTACAGCCATATCAGTCCTCAGAAGAGAAAATTATCATCAAGGTAGATTTCACCTAGATGTGGCAATATCAAGAGATAATCAAACTGATGAAAAATCATCAGAGGAAGAAATAAAATACTAAGATTTACAAACTGAGGTAGAAAAATTATGATGGGGGGGGGGAAAAACCAGTTGTCACATTGATTGAAATGGGAGCTTTTGGCACAAATGACACAAGTTGCCAAACATTAGGAATTTTAAACTTACTGGACTTGGCTCCATTGCATTCCCACTCATTTTTTTAAAAAATTTGCATTTATATCCCGCCCTTCTCTGAAGACTCAGGGCGGCTTACACTATGTTAAGCAATAGTCTTCATCCATTTGTATATTATATACAAAGTCAACTTTTATTGCCCCCAACAATCTAGGTCCTCATTTTACCTACCTTATAAAGGATGGAAGGCTGAGTCAACCTTGAGCCTGGTGGGACTTGAACCTGCAGAAATTGCAAGCAGCTGTGTTAATAACAGACTGTCTTAGCAGTCTGAGCCACCAGAGGCCAGTAATACTATTTAATTTGCTGATGATACAACAGTGGTGGGACTCATCTGTGGGGAGGCAAGTCTGCCTATCAAGATGAGGTGGACCGGATGCTTTCATGGTGTGGAGACAATAACTTGGTGCTTAACACCAATAAGACCAAGGAGCTTATAGTGGACTACAGAAGAAACAGATCAGACATCCAGCCCTTGCTTATCAATGGAGACCCGAGTGGAGCAAGTGGCCAGTTTTAAGTTTTGGGGCGTTATAAAAGAAGACCTGACCTGATTGATCAAAGGTTTGGTCTTCCCTTGAATGCACTTCCATAAGCCCACCTGTTGCAGCTCTACTCTTCTAGGCAGGCAGATCAGCTCTGGATGTGTCAATGGACCAACCATCGTAATCCCCACCCATCATCATCCACACAAAAGCAAATCAGAAGACGTTGGTTGTGATGGGCGAGTTCCTTCTGCTTTTGCCTTAGCACAAAACCTTCTGCATCTCTTCTAAGAGAGAGATTGTTTTTCCCAGATGCTCCAACCTTGAGAGCTGTAGAGAATTTAACCATGAAGGCTGCTTTGCTCCTTGGTGCCATTCTCTTCATGAGCCTGGTTATGGCTAATGTACCATATCTACCAGATATATCTTCATTTGACAATAAAATTAAATCGGCAGTTGAAAATATACCAGCTAACTTGGTGAGTCGAATTAGAGTCTGTGGTTATTCCAAACAGCAGGGTTTTATTGAAGGAAATATGTGTTTGTGAACTGGGTACAGGTTTTCAACGAGGGATATATTTCTGAGATGTTCTATTAAACATGGATGAACTAACTTCTAAGTAATAATCCGTAAGACTTCAATGTTTTATGCATATTTGGTATTAGTGGGCTTCTACTAAGAATGAAATTTCCCTAGGTTATATAGAACTTATTTCCTGATATTATCAGTAATATATATATATTGTACCTGAGTTTGCTGATAAAGAAATAAATGGAGACTAGTATAGATCTATTTCAAGCTATTTAGTTCTCATCAGCTAGCCATACCCTTACTCGGATTCAAACTTGGGCTGCCTGCATATTAGGCAGTTGTATTAACCTCTGAGCCACAAGTTCCCCTCTCTTTATCAGCTGAGCCAGGGGAGAGATTAAGTGTTTTTCTGTCGAAACACCTGGTCTGCCCCAATATGGGAGCGAGCATACTGCTTCCCTTTCGCCTTTCAACTCCAATCCAGGAGCCCTCAGGCAGTCGCTTTCACAACAAACTATTTTGTACCAAATTTCTGTTTGCTGATCAAAAAATAAATAGTTAAATAGCTTGAAATAGAACTAGACTAGTCTCCTTTTATTTCTTTATCATCAAATATATATTTGGTATATTTGGTATGAAATGGTTTGTCATGAATGCGACTATCTGAAGGCTCCTGGATTGGAGCTGAAAGGCGAAAGGGAAGCAGTCTGCTCCCTCCCATATTGGGGCAGACCAGGTGCTTTGACAGAAAAACACTTTATACACACACATGTATGTATGTAATTGAAAGGGCATGGACTTCAAAACTGATTTTAGAGAACATTGGCATCTAAACTGTTTGTAACCCCAAGCAGCCTTTCTAACACATACTGCATTGTGATTTCTACTAACATAATTGTATTTTTATTTACAGTAAGACAGGATAGATGATAGATGGGTGGGATGCATAGATGGATGGGATGTATAGATTGATAGACAATAGGTAGGTAGGTAGGTAGGTAGGTAGATAGACAGACAGACAGACAGACAGACAGACAGACAGACAGAAAGACAGACAGATAGATACCAACCTGTCTACCATCCTATTGTGATTGCCAGTTGGCCATTGAAAACTCCTTCTATTTCTTTATCTTTGAGGGGGGACACCTGCTCAATGATAATCAACTGAAGCATACTATAAATAAGGTGATCCTTATTTTGTTGTTGTTAGTTGCAAAGTCATGTCCAACTCATCACAACCCCATGGACAATGTTCCTCCAGGCCTTCCTGTCCTCTACCATCCTCTGGAGTCCATTTAAGCTCACACCGACTCCTTCAGTGACTCTAGCCAGCCACCTCGTTCTCTGCCGTCACGTTTTTCAATCTTTCGCAGCATTTGTCTCTTCTCCAATGAGTCCTTCCTTCTCATTAGGTGGCCAAAGTATTTGAGTTTCATCTTCAGGACCTGGCCTTCTAAAGAGCAGTCAGGGTTGATCTCCTCTAGGACTGACCGGTTTGATCACCTTGCAGTCCAAGGGACTCACAAGAGTCTTCTCCAGCACCATAGTTCAAAGGCCTCAATTCTTTGGCGCACAGCCTTCTTTATGGTCCAACTTTCACAGCCATACATTGCAACTGGGAAAACCATAGCTTTGACTATACACACTTTTGTTGGCAGGGTGATGTCTCTGCTTTTTAGTAAGCTATCTAGGTTTGCCATAGCTTTCCTCCCCAGGAGCAAGTGTCTTTTAATTTCTTGGCTGCAGTCCCCATCTAGGGTGATCTTGGAGCCCAAGAAAATAAAATCTGTCACTATCTCCGTTTCTTCCCCATCTATTTGCCAGGAATTGAGAGGGCCATATGCCATGATCTTAGTTTTCTTAATGTTGAGTTTAAGCCAACTTTTGCACTCTCCTTCTTCACCTGCATCAAGAGGCTCTTTAGTTCCTCCACTTTCTGCCATTAGAGTGGTATCTTCTGCATATTAGAGGTTGTTGGTTCCCCTCACACATATATGCTAGTCGTTCCTGACTCTAGGGGGCGGTGCTCGTCTCCGTTTCAAAGCCGAAAAGACCACTCTCCCTTCTTTCACTTTGCTTGTCGGAAGCCAGTTAGGAAGGTTACAGATGGAGATCACATGGCCCCAGGACACTGAAACTATCATAAAGAGCCATGGTGGCTAGAATGCAATACTGCAGGGCTACCTTGCTGCTCACTCCAGCAGTTCAGTCTTGATCCATTCAAGGTTGACTCAGCCTCCCATCCTTCCGAGGGTGGTAAAATGAGGATGCAGATTCTTGGGGGCAATATGCTGACTCTGTAAGCAGCTTAGAAAGGGCTGTAAAGCACTTTGAAGTGGTATATGTCTAAGTGCTATTGCCCTTCCTTCCCTCCCTCCCTCCCTCCCTCCCTCCCTCCTTCCTTCCTTCCTTCCTTCCTTCCTTCCTTCCTTCCTTCCTTCCTTCCTTCCTTCTGTCCTTCCTTGCTGTGGTGGTGCAATGGTTAGAATGCAGTATTGCAGGCTCATTTTGCTGACTGCCAGCATCATTGCCCAGAGGATCATTGGTTGCCCTCTCCCCTTCTTGGAAGAGCTTGATAGTTCCTACTGCCTCAAGACAGTTCAAAATGTTCTTAAAGTTCCATCTCATCCTGGGCACCCTTTTTTTTTTTTTTGAACTATTACCATCTGGCAGATGGTACAGGATAATAAAAACAAGGACAAATAGGCTGAAAAACAGCTTCTATCCCAGGGCAGTAACTATGTTGAATTCTACTGTATAGTGCAATATTAATGCGGTATCCGGGGGTTTCAGTTCACTTATGTAGAATGTGAAGGGTGTGTGTTTTCGTTTTATTTTTTTATAGTTTTCATATGTATGATGTACACTGAAGATGGCATTTGATTTCATTGTACGAGGCACAATGACAATAAAGTAAACTTATAACTTGGTTTTGCGAAGCGTGACTAGAGTCGAAATCAGTTCATTACACCATCATATTCATTTAGAAGAAAAGAGGAAGAGGAGAAGGAGAAGAGCTCTGTTTTAACCATCAACAGTTGTCGTGCCTACAGATCCCTCCTTTCAGACAGTAAGTGTTTGATCGGGCGATGGAAGAGACAGGACTCACTGCTAACAGTAACAAGAGCTCTTTATTAGTAGATCGGTAATCGGTGATCTCCCTTTTATAGGGAGCTGTCAGACAGCCTGGCCAATGATATTTGAGTATTTTTCCCGCCGGAATGGTGAACCTGAGTGAAGGCTAGCTCACTACATTTCAATATGTAACAGTAAGACTTACAAAATCTACATGGAACTGTGGCTCAGATATGTAGACGACACCTTCATAATCTGGCCACAAGGGAAAGAAAAACTGGACAACTTCCTCATACACCTCAACAGCCTACACCCCAAAATACAATTCACCATGGAAACAGAAGCTAACAACCAACTTCCCTTCCTGGATGTCTTAGTCTACAGGAAATCCAATGGCTCCCTAGGACATACCATCTACCGGAAGAAAACACACACAAACCGCTATCTGCACGCACTCTCACACCACCATCAGCACAGATCAACTCCATAGCCAAGACACTCATCTCCAGAACAAAACACTTAGCTGATGAACAACACCTAAAAACCGAACTACACACTCTCACTAACGTACTAACATCCAATGGATTCCAAAGAAATAAGATTACCAAATTAATCCATAAAGAAACCCCCACTAAAATCCAAGACAGAGAACAAGAAAACGGCAAAGCCCCCCTCCCTTATATAAAAGGCACCACAGACAGAATCAGCAAGATCCTCCACAAACACAACATCAAGACAGCATTCTGCACAAACCGAAAAATATCCACAATCCTAAGAAACCCCAAAGACAAAATTGAGTTAGAAAATCAAGGAGTATATAAAATCCCATGCACCACATACATCGGACAAACCAACAGAAGAATAAGTGCATGCATTGAAGAACATAAAAACTCAGTCAGAAAAGAGGAACCAACTTCTTCCCTGGTCCAACACCTTAAAGCTACAGGTCATAAAATTGACTTTAAAAAGACCAGAACTATCGCCAAAACTGAACACTTTAACAACAGAATAATCAGATAAGCCATTGAGATAGAAAAACGGCACACAGCATGAATAAACGAGATGATACCTCCTGCCTACCAGCCATTTGGAAACCCGCCCTTATCGACAAACGAGTCCCTAACATGAAGAATGATGCAAGACCCACACTCACGAGTGGTACATGGCATGTCACCACCACACATCCACGCGGAAAGCAGACTCAAACCCACACCGATGATGAAGCACGACCATGAACCAGAAGCCAGACCGCAGCTGCCTCATTAGCCATTTCAAACCCCTCCAATCCATACATGCAGCAGACTGATACCCACCATGAAGAGGTAGCACAACCACGAACGCAAAGCCAAACAACAGCAATGCAGCTCACCAACTCAAATCCCCCTGTAACTCAGACTAACCTGAGCACAACCAAGCCCCCCCCAAACAGAACACACCCCCATCCAATCAGAGCACAGCCAACCCCACCATCCAATCAGAGCACAGCCAATCCCACCATCCAATCAGAACACATCTCAACCCAATCAGAACACAGCCAAGCTCCCAACCAATCAGTTCAAACCCCACTAGCAGTTAAAAGGAAGAAACATCTGCGATCACATGTTGGTCCTAGAAGCACGAAGCTGTAAACACCAGCCTGAAGATGACGAATGAGACTTCGTCGAAACGTTGCCAAGACACTTTCAATTTTACGCGGGAGAAAACCCGAATAACCAAAGACCTACATATATACATACACATACACACACACACACACATACACACCAGTGTGTGTGTGTGTGTGTGTGTGTGTGTGTGTGTGTGTATGTATGTAATTGAAAGGCCATGTACTTCAAATCTGATTTTAGAGAACATTGGCATCTAAACTGTTTGTAACCCCAAGCAGTCTTTCTAACACATACTGCATTGTGATTTCTACTAACATAATTGTATTTTTATTTAAGACTGGGTAGATGATAGATGGATGGGATGTACAGACAGGTGAGATGCATAGATGGATGGGATGTATAGATTGATTGACAATAGGTAGGTAGGTGGGTAGGTAGATAGATAGACAGACAGACAGACAGACAGACAGATAGATAGATAGATACCAACCTGTCTACCATCCTATTGTGATTGCTAGTTGGCCATTGAAAACTCCTTCTATTTCTTTATCTTTGAGGGGGGACACCTGCTCAATGATAATCAACTGAAGCATACTATAAATAAGGTGATCCTTATTTTGTTGTTGTTAGTTGCAAAGTCATGTCCAACTCATCACAACCCCATGGACAATGTTCCTCCAGGCCTTCCTGTCCTCTACCATCCTCTGGAGTCCATTTAAGCTCACACCGACTCCTTCAGTGACTCTAGCCAGCCACCTCGTTCTCTGCCGTCACGTTTTTCAATCTTTCGCAGCATTTGTCTCTTCTCCAATGAGTCCTTCATTCTCATTAGGTGGCCAAAGTATTTGAGTTTCATCTTCAGGACCTGGCCTTCTAAAGAGCAGTCAGGGTTGATCTCCTCTAGGACTGACCGGTTTGATCACCTTGCAGTCCAAGGGACTCACAAGAGTCTTCTCCAGCACCATAGTTCAAAGGCCTCAATTCTTTGGCGCACAGCCTTCTTTATGGTCCAACTTTCACAGCCATACATTGCAACTGGGAAAACCATAGCCTTGACTATACACACTTTTGTTGGCAGGGTCATGTCTCTGCTTTTTAGTAAGCTGTCTAGATTTGCCATAGCTTTCCTCCCCGGGAACAAGCGTCTTTTAATTTCTTGGCTGCAGTCCCCATCTGGGGTGATCTTGGAGCCCAGGAAAATAAAATCTGTCACTATCTCCGTTTCTTCCCCATCTATTTGCCAGGAATTGAGAGGGCCATATGCCATGATCTTAGTTTTCTTAATGTTGAGTTTAAGCCAACTTTTGCACTCATCTCCGTTTCAAAGCTGAAGAGACCACTCCCTTCTTTCACTTTGCTTTTTGGAGACTGAAACTATCATAAAGAGCCATGGTGGCACAGTGGTTAGAATGCAATACTGCACAGCTACCTCACTGCTCACTCCAGCAATTCGATCCTGACCCACTCAAGGTTGACTCAGCCTTCCATCCTTCTGAGGCCGGTAAAATGCAGACCCAGAATATTTTGGGCAATATGCTGACTCTGTAAACAGCTTAGAAAGGGCTGTAAAGCATTATGAAGTGATATATAAGTGTGTTTTCATTCTTTTAATGGTTTTCTTATGATGATGTACACTGAAGATGGCATTTAATTTCATTGTACAAGGCGCAATGACAATAAAGTAAACGTATAACTTGATTTTGCGAAACATGACTAGAGCCGAAATCGTTGTAACTGTCACCCAGTTCATTACACCGTCATATGCATTTAGAAGAAGGGAGGAAGAGGAGAAGGAGGAGAGCTCTGTTTTAACAATCAGCAATTGTCGTGCCTGCAAATCCCTCCTTTCAGACAGTAAGATTGAAAAAATGTCTATCTGTCCTCTGATTGATCAAAGGTTTGCCATCCCTTGAATGCACTTCCATAAGCCCACCTGTTGCAGCTCTGTTCTTCTAGGCAAGCAGATCAGCTCTGGAATGTGTCAATGGAACAACCATCGTAATCCCCACCCATCATCACCCACACAAAAGCAAATCAGAAGACGTTGGTTGTGATGGGCAAGTTCCTTCTGCTTTTGCCTTAGCACAAAACCTTCTGCATCTCTTCTAAGAGAGAGATTGTTTTTCCCAGACGCTCCAACCTTGAGAGCTGTAGAGAACTTAACCATGAAGGCCACTTTGCTCCTTAGTGCCATTCTTTTCATGAGCCTGATTACGGCTAATGTACAAGGTAAATCTGAAGATAAAACTAAATCTGAAGCTAAACCTGGAGCTGACTTGGTGAGTCGAATTAGAATCTTTGGTTATTTCAAACAGCAGGGTTTTATTGAAGGAAATATGTGTTTGTGAACTGGGTACAGGTTTTCAACGAGGGATATATTTCTGTGATGTTCTATTAAACATGGAAGAACTAATTTCTAAGTAATAATCCATAAGACTTCAATGGTTTATGCTTCATAATTGGTATTAGTGGGCTCCTACTAAGAATGAAATTTCCCTAAGTTATATAGAACTTATTTTCTGATTGTATGTATATATGTATGTATGTACGTATTTACCATGTTTTCCCAAAAATAAAGACTGGGTCCTATATTATTTTTTCGCTCCAAAAGATGCATTGGGGCTTATTTTCTGGTTATTTGTTAGTTTGGGGAAAATACGGTACTAATTGCATCTTTCTGGCTGATGATCTTAACTGGGGATTATTTTGGGGGTAGGGCTTATATTACAAGCATCCTGAAAAATCATGCTAGGGCTTATTTTCTAATTGGGTCTTCATTTATGCTGCATTGTGATTTCTACTGACATAATTGTATTTTTATTTAAGTGGGTAAAAGATAGATGGATGGGATGAATGATAGATGGACGGGATGTATGTATGTATGTATGGATAGATAGATAGATAGATAGATAGATAGATAGATAGATAGATAGATAGATAGATAGATAGATAGATAGATAGATAGATACCAACCTGTTTGCCCTCCTATTGTGATTGCTAGTTGGCCATTGAAAACTCCTTCTATTTCAGGGAAAACCCTGTTTAAAGTTTGTAGATAAAATAGCATAATCCTCTGAAGCATACTCTAAATAAGGTGATCCTTATTTATAAGGAATAATTGCCACAGTCAGTTAGCAAAAAATTGGCATGGCTTCATTCCAGTTTCCAGAGGGAATCCTGTTAAATTTTTGCAAATGCCTCGAATTGTATTCTCCCGTTTGGATTATTCTCCCTTCGTTTTTGCCCAACTTTTCTGCTCTCCTTCCTCTTTTCTATGTCTGTCCACTACCGGCTGTTTGGAGCATCCTCCCTAGTGGGTTTTTACAAGCTGACTATGCTTAGCAAGGTTTCTGGGCAGCAGAAACCTACTAACTACAGCATGGTTTTCCCCCCTCTATTTCTTTGCTGCCATCTAGTGGCCATTCCAACGATGCTTAGTAAAGTCCAGTAGAGTACTTAGCAATTATTTTGAATTAACTGAGTGCAAATTCATCTGTCTACCGTAGGACTGTTTCATATCTCATTCAAGTCAAGCACTGAGCATACGTTCATAAAATAAACTGAGCTCATTTTATTGCTTCATATAGTATTCCAGGTTTTATAAATCCCAGTGCTCGTTAAAATAATGTGTGCAATATAGATTACTAAGATAACCAGGTTCCTGCCTCCTTTTTTCTGGCTTAACACATCTCATAAAAACAGCAGCCATCAGTGATGCCTTGTATTCAGTCTGCCCAAACATATACTGTTCCTTTTCTGCACATATATTTATGCAGAATACATGACATTTAACAGAGAACACTGGATAGCTTACCCAAGCCATAATGACTTCCTCTCTCTACGTTGTTTATAGAGGAATATTTACCATTATCCCAACCAACTTTCAAAGCAGACTGCTTTGGAGCCAAATCATCCTCTAACAACATCATAACAGGCTGTTTCCAGATACGGTCATACTTTAAGAGTTAGAAAGCAGTATGGACAGCTCCAAGCTAGATGGAAAGAAGACCAGAAAATTGGTATTATGCAAAGTGAAGAAAATTTGGTAAAACAGATTAGAGATCAAGGCCAATCACATATTAAAAGGTTGTATAATGCATTGTTAGAAATAGATTCACAAACAGAATTAGTTAAGGATTGTATGATAAAATGGGCACAAAATATACAGGAACCAATAATGAAGAAAACTTGGGGAAAAAATTGGATTAGAAATGTTAAATTTACGCAAGCTCAAAATTTAAGAGAAAATTTTTATAAAATGTTTTACAGATGGCATTTAGACCCTAAGAAATTAGCATGTATGTACCCGAAATTAAAAAAAAGAGAGTTAGAAAGCGTGTCCACTTAGCTGACTGCAATTAAATTCTAGGAAGCTCATCCTGACTCAAAATTCATTTCTCATAGAAACTCAAACAAAATTTCTTTCTAGTGCACTGTTTTTCCAGCAATTAAATTCAGCATCTTGGAAATCAATATGTCTTCATAATTATTTTATTTAAACAATGTGCTGTGTAACACACAGCCAAACAAATTACCTTATAGTGGTGACTGTGGTGAGATCATTGGGGTTTGATTAAGCTGTAGTAATTTATAAACTATGAATCCTGGTTTACTGTGTACTTACAACCCTAAGACTGGAGAAGGAATGGGGTGTTCATGAGCAATAAACTGAAATGAAAAGGATCTATTTGCTATTATTTTAGATACAAACCTATATATAGTATGATTTGCCTTTCACTTTTGGAGAGGAACAAGAATTTGAATTAACTCCATTGTCTTCATTAACTTTCAGTTCCCCTGGTTTAACCCACTAGATGATACACAGTGAAAACACTCATTTCCTCACAGTGGGTGTCAGTTAGTAATTTATTCAATGGCTCATTTGACCTCAATCTGCAATTTCTTCAGTTTTATTCTAAACGTTCAAGATTCTTTGTATGCAATGCCTGCTTTTTTAAAAAAAAGTACGTTTACGCACACTGCAACTGCTTTCATTTAAAAAATTATTTAATCTGGTTCCTACTCCATTCCATTCTATTTTAGAACTGAAGTGTGGTGGGCGTGTACACATTTCTTTTCTCCCTGTTCAGCCATCTCCAATCTATCTGGACAAGTCCCTGCAGTTTTCTTCGCAAAGGGTTTTCGGACGTGGTTGCCAGGGCTGAGAGAATGTGCCTGGCTGGCCTTATGCCTAAAGCTGGACTACAACTCCCCATCTCCCAGTTTTTACCGGTAGCCTGGTGCTTTCATTACTACGCCAAACGAGTTTGTCACACATTCTTCATATAATTTCATGAAATTAAATTTCAGGAGGAAGGCTAATTTGACAAAACAGACAGGCTTCACATGCTTTGCTTTTCCCTTCATTTACTGCCATTTTATCTTAGCCCTCTGACTTGTTTTGATCCCATTAAAGAAAAAAAAATAGAGATAGGAACACATCAGGGTAATAAAGGCACTGGAGGATCCTGTGTCAGGTGAAAAGTTTGTGTTTTCTGCCCTGCCTAATAGCAGCGTTCCAATATTTGAGGGGCTGCCACAAAGAAGAGGGGCTCAACCAAACCAATCCAAAACATCTGAAGGCAAGACAAGAAACAATGGGTGGAAACTAACCACTAACTAACTAACTAACTAGCCACTCCTCCGAATACAACAAAATACCTTATGCCACCAGACTTGAAATCCTGGGTTTAGAAAATTTAGAACGCCGCCACCTTCGACAGGACCTGTGTTTAACTCATGGAATCATCTATTGCAATGTTCTTCCTGTTGAAAACTTCTTCAGCTTCAATCACAACAATACAAAAGCAAACAATAGATTTAAACTTAATGTTAACCGCTTCAATCTTGATTGCAGAAAATATGACTTCTGTAAAAAGCAAAGCTGTCTGAGGAACTCTGGGAGTTGAAGTCCACAAGTCTTAAAGGGACCAAGGTTGGAGACCCCTGACCTAAGAGACATTTCCTGACAGTTAGAACAATTAATCAGTGGAACTGCTTGGATGGAATCTAATCAAGGAGAGAAGGAACCTGGAATTAAGGAGAAACTTACTAACAGTGAGGACAATCAATCAGTGGGAGAGTTTGCCTTCATAAAATCATGGGCACTTCACCACTGGAGGTTTTTAAGAAGAGACTAGACAGTCACTTATCTGAAATAGGTTCTCCCGCTTGAGCAGGGGACTGGACTAGAAGACCTCCAAGGTCCCTCCCAGCTCTATTCTATTCAGTTGCTTAAATTTCCTTTAGAATCAGCTAAACACAACAGCCATGATTTCTTTTTTGTACGAGCAGATGTGTTTACTGGGTTCTTCAAAAAAAAAAACAACAACCAAAAAATCATTTTGTATCAGGATAGCAGAAGCAAATGCCATTGCTGTTATTGCTAGGCTAAAAATTAGAAAGTCAACACGCTTGCAGTATCTAATTTACAGTACAGTATCAGGATTAGCACAGTTTCGTTGTGTTTCACCCTAAAAAAAAATGGGAAGGAAGGAACAGGTACAGACCAACTTTCCTCAAGATTTGACCTTCCAGACCTGCTCAATTTTACCAACATGATCAAACGCTACTATTCTGGGCGTTAAAGTTAATCAATGCAGCCTGTTCCAATGTTGGTAAAGCATGGCATGATAATGGAGTAGATAAATGTTACTTCTGTACAAATAAATCAATTCCTATTGCTGCCCAAAAGAAGACATTTATAAGGTTTTAAAAAGAGATGCGGTGGCTCAGTGGCTAAGACGCTGAGTTTGTCGATCAAAAAGTCGGGAGTTCAGCAGTTCGAATCCCTAGTGCCACGTAACGAGGTGAGCTCCTGTTACTTGTCCCAGCTTCTGCCAACCTAGCAGTTCGAAAGCACATTAAAAATGCCAGTAGAAAAATAGGAACCACCTTTGGTGGGAAGGGAACAGCGTTCCATGCGCCTTTGGCGTTGAGTCATGCTGGCCACATGACCACGGAGACGTCTTCGGACAATGCTGGCTCTTTGGCTTTGAAACGGAGATGAGCACCGCCCCCTAGAGTCGGGAACGACTAGCACATATATGTGAGGGGAAACTTTACCTTTACCTTTAAAACTAGCTGGTCTGCTGCCTTACACCGAATGTTGCTTATCTTTAAAAATCATCATTATCATCATTATTATTATATTTATGTTGCTCTGGGTTACTGCCTTATAAAGTACATTAGGCTGAATCCAAAACCCATCACAACAGAAGAGATCATTCTAAGGTTTTTGTGGACTATCGGACTGATGATTTGAGTGTGGACCACCTACCCTTTAACACTTGAATTGAGTCCAAATCTAAAGCTTCCCAGCATTAAATCATATATCTGCCCACAACGAAGGTTAGATAATCTATCAGAGTTTGGCCAACTGGTTTAGATTTCAGGTACAATTGTGCAACCTTCCGCTACTTCTAGATACCTCTTGCTCTCTCAAAATGTCATTGATTTCAACTGAGATTTCAGTATTTCTTTTTCGTCCGATAACTTTATTTGAACATTTCAGAGAATGTCTTCTCAAATTAATTCAAAGTTCGAACCAAACTAATTCTACCATCCTAGGTTTGGGGTGACATTCGTTTCCTTGGGAGATGTATGTCCTAAAACATTGCTTTCAGCTTTTTCTGCATTTCCTTTTCTGTGCACTAAAATAAAATGCAGGAGCAGACATTCTTTTGGCAGGAAGAGGAAACCATAACTTTGTAAGCACAGCCAAGAGGTTTCTTCAAGTTCTAATTTGTCAGTTGCAACGGTTGCATTGGTTTAACTGATAACCTAAGCAACCGGTGCAGGGATCTGGGCAGGGTGGAACATAACACATTATGAAAGTATGAACAGATTTTTTTAAAAAAAAATAATATTTATTAAATTTCCAAACGTTAAAATACACAGTACAAAAAGAAACATAATACACACACACACAAAAAAAACCCCAAAGGCAGACACATCAAAATTACAATACTAGTAACAGCTTTTCTACATCAGTATCTCTATCCTATTTAACCTCTTTACACAAATTCTACTCCTAAATATCTCTATCTTAAACTTACATCCTTGTTTAAATTATCTTAACTTCTATTCACAATTCGTTCTCATAACAAAAATCTCCCTTAAGTTTTATATTTACTCTCCAGCCAGGAATACCATCTGTTGTTGTTAGGTGCAAAGTTGTATCTGACCCATCGCGTTGTCCCCATGGACAACATTCCTCCAGGCCTTCCTATCCTCTACCATCCTCTGGAGTCCATTTAAGCTCACGCTGACTGCTTCAGTGACTCCATCCAGCCATCTCATTCTCTGTCATCCCCTTCTTCTTTTGCCCTGAATCATTCCCAGCATTAGGCTCTTCTCCAGTGGTGAAATCCAAATATTTTTACTACCGGTTCTGTGGGTTGGCTTGGTGGGCGTGGTGTGGCTTGGTGGGTGTGGCTTGGTGGGCATGGCAGGAGAAGGATACTGCAAAATCTCCATCCCCATCCCACTCCAGGGCAAAATCTCCATCCCCGTCCCACTCCATCCCCATCCCACTCTTCTGCAAAATCCCCATTCCTTCCACACTCCTGGGGGAAGAATATTGCAAAATCTCCATTACCTCCCCATTCTGGGGCCAGCCAGAGATGGTATTTGCCAGTTCTCCGAACTACTCAAAATCTCCGCTACCGGTTCTCCAGAACCTGTCAGAACCTGCTGGATTTCACCCCTGCTCTTCTCCAGTGAGTCCTTCCTTCTCCTTAGGTGGCCAAAGTATTTCAGTTGAATACCATCTATTCCATATTAAATAGTACTCAGTGTCTTCCCTCTCTTTCATTTCCATAGATAATCTGTCCATTTCTGCACATAAGTATGAACAGAAATTTAATTAACCCTTGGAACACAGTGAGACAAAGTTAGGAGGCCTGTGGACAAGCAAGTCACGAAGACAATGGGGACAAAGGATGTCTTAAGCAGGCGTTCCCTGTGCTGCTTCTAAAATTCTTCCCAAAGGAATCATGCGTATTTTCAGGTTCCAGTTAAGATTCATGGAGTCATTTGACCCAGGGTGAGGGTGATTCACCACAATCTGCTTTTTCCACAATTTTTCCATGTATCTACTACCTGCTTTGAAGATCTTCATGCATTTTCTAGATACTGTGAGATTTGGAGAGTTTGAAGCACATGGAGTTTTGAAGCCAGGATGCACTTAGATGCTCTTTTTCAGACCTTACCTTACTGAGAGCATTTGCACCAAGACAAATTCCTTGTGTGTCCAATCACACTTGGCCAATAAAAATTCTATTCTATTCTACCTAAAATGCACAATGAACTCTGAGTTGAGTGGCACACCCACTTCCTCCTTGTGATTTGAATCTATTTGTCCTGCAGTCAGTGTCCGCCTAGACTTTTAGCTTTAATGGAGTGGCTTAAAGGGAACCCTAAAAGGTATCCTTTCCACATACAGTGGTACCTTGATACTCCTGCTCAATTGGTTCTGGGATGAGTACCAAAAACAATTGAATACCAAACATTTTTTTCCCCATAAGGAATAATGTAGTGGGTCACAAGGCAGCTGACACCGACAAGTGCTAGCTTGTGCATTGACTACCAAAAGAACGCTGAGTACCGGGACAAACATTTTCATGTCAAAATGCATTGAGTACCAAACGCAATGAGTTTCAAAGCAGTTGAGTACCGAGGTACCACTGTATTTCCTATTAAAAAAATTTTCTGGGTTTTATTTTTTATGCTTTTGCTTCTCTAATCATATTAGAATATTATAGGTATTGCTAGGTGGGGAGGAGGAACAGATGTTAACAATATTTCCAAATAAATGTCCCGTGTTCTTCTGTTTTGCATACATTATTATTTATTTCATTTGTATCCCATCTCACTTTCCAAAGCTACTCTGAATAGTCTGAAGATCTAAATCTCTACCCTGGCGGGATAAATAGATGTCCAAATCATGTGTATATCTGTATATGACACGTGTCAGTGAATAAAATAATTGTTAAGTGTTCAGGTTTGTGCACACCCTATTTGACCCAATATAAAACATCTTTCTCAATTTCTCTTTCAGATGAACAAGACAAATACTACTCCTAGGAGTTCTGGCATAATGGTGTCTGGGGGCCCAGTCTTCTTTTTGTTGCCACTGATGTGGATGATGGTCCATCTTCTTCACATGTAACGAACCTGAAGCTTCACTTTTTGGGAGAAATGAAGGTCCATCAGTCCTACCCAAGTTTAAGAAAAGGGGCTCCTTTCCATTGCTAACTGCTTAATAGCCCAGCCAGTATCCTGCTCTTGCTGCAATATTAGTCCGACATGTTGGACTATCCATGATTTCATTGCATCGGCCAATTAAACAGGGAAATGAAAAAGAAAGCCAGGGAAATGTCTGATGTCAATCCTCAAGTGCATGCTTTTTTTGCAATATGACTGTCATTGTTCAGAGGAAATCTGCGTAAGACGAGTTATGAAATATCTCAGACACATCTTCTGCTCCTGAGACAGATAATCCAGATCATACTTTTCCTACAAAATCCTTTTGCAGAGCTGTCTAGGGATGGACATAAGCCACACATGCCTGTAATCATGTCTCGTCCATTATGGTCTCCATCCTACTGATGCTCTTTTATATTTGGTCTCTCAAGCAACTATGCTGTCACCTCTGAAGAAATGAATCTGCCTTGTGAGAATCCTTCTCTTGTCTCAAAGAAAGAAGTAACTGCTCTACCCAGGAGGCTTCATCTTGATGAGCTTCAGCACTTCAAGACAAGAATACCGGTTGCTGTACGATAAAGCCACATCTAGCGTGGTGGTTCCACCAGATTATCCTTTTTTTAACAGGACAGGAGAGGACAATTGCTCATCAGACTGCAAGTAGCCAAACAGACAGAATGTCTCTGATTGTAACTGCATCTGCCTTTATGTGAAATGTAATCAGGTTTTTTGCATTTCCCCATTTACAGAAAACATTTACAGAAAATAATAACACAAGATAACAAGTTTGTTTTATAAATTGGTTGCTATTACCTTCTGTAATATATGTGCAGGTTGATTTAAATAAAAGCTTTTTGGCTAGCTGGCAATTCTGTCTTTTTTAATTGTCTGGGCAAGGCTGCTGGGCTAGCTTTGCAGAAGAGCAAAATAATGGTGAATTCTTTGGAGAAAGTAAGGCAAAGATGGGGAAAACCCTGGATGATGGATTTCATTGCATATATACTATATCAGTCTGATCTCACCTTATAAAACTCAATTTCTAAATTCTTTGGGCAGCTCATAGGGACATAAAAAGATTGGCCTGAGAAGGAAGAGATTACTATGTCCTATGACTTGGACCAGGGGTAGAATTAAATTTTTTTTACTACCGGTTCTGTGGGCATGGCTTGGTGGGCGTTGTGTGGCTTGGTGGGTGTAGCAAGGGAAGGATACTGCAAAATCTTCATTTCCACCCCACTCCAGGGGAAGGATACTGCAAAATCCCCATTCTTTCCCCACTCTGGGGTAAGCCAGAGGTGGTATTTGCTGGTTCTCCAAACTCCTCAAAATGTCTGCTACCGGTTCTCCAGAACCGGTCAGAACCTGCTGAATTTCACCCCTGACTTGGACTTTACAGTCCCCTATAGTATTTACCTTATTTAAACAGCTGTGTCTCCATTGGCTCACGTTAAACCTGTGATCTACTTTTTCATCCTTGGCAAGTTGAAAATGTGTAGACTTCAACTCCCAGAATTCCCCAGCCAGCAAAGGAAAGGTGTCTGGGGGAATTCTGGGAGTTGGTCCACACATCTTAAACATGCTAAGGTTGAGAAACACTGGTAAAACACCAAGCTCTTTTTCACATGTATGAACTAGGTCTCTCTTCCCCTTCCTATATTTTTTCACCCCTTCTTCTTCTTGTGCCATATCCGTCATGGGATGTTGGCGATCATGTTGGCAATTTTTCACCCCGGAAGCAGAATTTCGTATATTGCTAAATTTAATCCTGTTGTTTTTATTGGCCATTCTGGGTCTTTTTGAATATTCTCTTTCTCTTCCAAAATGTTGCTGCTTCCTCTTAATTTTACAACATCAGCAAATCTGATAACCATTTCCTCAACTCCTTCATCCAGGCCGTTAATAAAATTGTGCCCGTTGTTTCATTTCATTCAGCACTGCTCTTCAAGCTGATGTGGAGTTATTTATTAAGTATAACATAAAACCAGTATACCTAAAAAGTACGTATACATAAATGAATCTATTGGGATGACGATCATCCTTGCAAGCATTAATACAATTAATACAATTGAGTGAGTCCAGAGGTATTTCACGAGAAGACTCCTCCACTCCTCTGCTCACAACAGAATAGTTTATGCCGCCAGGCTTGAAATGTTGGGATTAGGCAATTTAGAACTAGGCCGCCTTCGGTCTGACCTAAGCATAGTACACAAAATTATCTGCTACAACGTCCTACCTGTCAATGACTACTTCAACTTCAACCACAACAACACATGAGCACACAACAAATACAAACTTTATTTGTTTATTTATTTATTTATTTATTTATTTATTTTGTCACACAGTATATATAAGCGTAAGCATGAAATAACTATACAATATATAAGCATATATATAAGTATGAGTATGTAATAACTATATTAAATAGGACAGGAACGGTAGGCACGCTTGTGCTCTTATGCACGCCCCTTACAGACCTCTTAGGAATGGGGTGAGGTCAGTAGTAGACAGTTTTTGGTTGAAGCTTTGGGGATTTTGGGAAGAGACCACAGAGTCAGGTAGTGTATTCCAAGTATTAACAACTCTGTTACTGAAGTCGTATTTTCTGCAATCAAGATTGGAGCAGTTAATATGTGAGAGAGAAGGATTATAATTGTGTTAGATTTTAAAAGTTTAATGTATGACTGTTTGTTTAATGAACTATACCTTGTGTTTGCTCCGGGAAATCGGGGGGGGGGGATTTTGGAGGGAGGGGGGAGGAGGGGGAGGGGGGAGGGGAGGGAAAAAATTTAATTGTTGTTGTAAAACTTTTTCAATAAAAAAAAAGAAGAAGAAGATTGGAGCAGTTAACATTAAGCTTAAATCTATTGTGTGCTCGTGTATTGTTGCAATTGAAGCTGAAGTAGTCTTTGACAGGAAGGACATTACTTACTTACAATACTTACTTATTCAAGGTAAACCGCTCCAAACTCAATTGCAGAAAATACGACTTCAGCAACAGAGTGGTCAATGCCTGGAATGCACTACCTGACTCTGTGGTTTCTTCCCTAAACCTCCATAACTTTAACCTTAGACTGCCTACTGTTGACCTCACCCAATAGTGGTTTTCAAATCCTGTCAGTACTGGTTTGTTCGTGGGTGTGTTTGCGCGCATGCGCAGAGACATCCGGGTGGGTGAGCAGAGCCTCCCGACGCCACCACTACTAGTTTGCCCGATCTGGGGGAAACCGGTAGCAACCCACCACTGACCTCACACCATTCCTAAGAGGTCTGTAAGGGGTGTGCATAAGCGCACCTATGTGCCTACCGTCCCTGTCCTAATGTCCCCATTTATTTGTATCCTTATCCTGTAGTCATAATCATGTTTATACTTATATCTGTTATACGTGTTTGATAAATAAATAAATAAATAAAATAATAAAAAAAGCAGAGAGTCCTGCAGCACGCAAGCCCTTCTAGCAATTCTTTGCAAAAGCCCTGCCTGCTTTTCAGCTCCCGACATATGGATTTACAGGGACTCCTTTCCCCCATTGTTTTTTTATTTCTATGTGTAGATCTGAGCAATTCCTGAGTTTCTATTCTAATGGCGTTTAAGCTCTTTTTTTTTTTTAGCAATTCTTTCTTGGAAAAGTACTGCTTGCCTTTTCAGCTCTAAATCAGGACATGCATTTATATTTATTTGTACTTGTAGTATTTGCAGTATTTTTTGTATTTGTATCTGTCAGGCATTTATCTGGAATAGTATAGGGTCCCCCTGCTTGACTAGACAGGGGGGTTGACTAGAAGACCTCCAAGGGTCCTTCCAGCCCTATGTTCTATTAGAACTCAAACAGGGGAATTCAATATTTCTTCTCCTCCAGTCTTCGGACACTTCACCAGTTTCTGAGACAGCCTTGTATTCTAATATTTAATTTGTATATTTGTCCCTGGAGGAGCCCCGATCAGCTATTTTACATTTTCAGTAGACTGACTGAACAATAAATAAAGACCTAACAATAAAAACGCAATTCAGAAATTAATCTTATTTCAGATTTAGCCCTAAACATGTGACTATTGTTAACACAAATTTGCCTCCCCCTTTTTCCCCCCGCCTTATTTATTGACTGTGTTCCTACTTAAACTGGCAAAAAAAAAACCAATACTATTAGGGAGGGGGGGGTTTTTGCAAACATTTTGCAGCTTCTGAGGGTGTCAAGATGACTAGAACACCTGCTCATGTCACAGAGCCTCCTCACTTCTAGTGACAGCCGCAAAGCCTACATAGCTGGTAATCTTACACCCACCAAAGCTGAGCTATGCACCATTCAGGAAGTGGGTAATTTTTCTATCTTCAGATCTTATCAGCATCAGTTCATGGAGACAGCACCGAGAGGGGAAGGGAGTGATGGGACCTACTCATTTTGTGATTGTGTGGGTATGTGGGTCCCCGGTGCTCATTTCTTAGGCTGGAGACAAACTCTGCCGTTGGAATTTTTATGTTCAGCTGCAAAGCAAAACGGGAAAGATTTAGGAAATTTAAGAAGAGAGGTGGTTACCCTAAGCGCTAGCATAATACGCTGGAGGTTTCTCTTTGGCACTTATTTTGTTTTAATGTTCAAAACAGGATGTGTGTGTGTTTCCCTCGCCCACTCTACTGTGATAACATCATGCTCCATTGCCTATAAAACATGTGAACCTGATGTTTCAGATAAAGATAGGAAATAATTTCCTGTTGTTTACCACAGACTACTTACCTCAATCCTTACTTCTTCCCTGCTTTCATAGACGCAATGGGAGAGGAAATGCCACCTTTTCACTTACTTTGATTATCTCCCACCCCACCCTGGTGAACACACGCACACCGAGTATTAAGCAGCCTCATTAAGCCCTGGAGGAAAACCTCACAAACTTTATAGCGAGGACTCGTCCATCCATAGAGTCATTTCCCATTTGCACCCAGCCACAATATCAACATGCCCTGACAACACGTTGCCTCCTGTTGGAAAAAATATCCATCTGGTTCAGTTCCAAGCTGGGAGAAAGGCACAGGAGACAAAATGGAGGCTGGCGGCTGATTGGAAAGAGGGTTTGAATGATGAAACAAAACCACCAAGCACATGGTTCTGGGTAGCTGACCACATGGAGTTGAGAGAGAGTATATCCTCTCTTGGGCTTTGCACTTGAACTTCCTGTTCCTGTGCAAGAACGTGTATTCTGTTGTGTGTTGTAGGGGTCCTAGCTAGGTTGTCCCAGGTTTGGTTGAAATCTGCTGGGTGATGCAATGACCTCGGTCATTGGGGTGAGCTCTGCTTCTAGATGGGTGAATCCTATTATGTCCTGGAGGTCATGTCTTAATCCCATCACCCTGCAGCTGGAGGTCTTTTGTCTTGTAGATAGACTGGCCCAGTCTTTCTTAATGGGCACCAAATATCTGCTGGAGGCAGGGAGCTGCTCTCAGTCTTGAAAATATGTTTCTTATTTTATCATCCAGGGAAATATCATATTCTGCCTTTTTAATATTTCTCAAAATATTTCATTCTTCTAAGAGAGGGGTAGATGCTAACTTTCTACACTCCTTCTACTTCATAGCCTAGGAGAAAACCTTAGGGACCCTTAGCTGCACCCTCACACAATAAGGTTTGTCTCCTTGTTCCGGTACCATTCAAAATGTTACGACTTTGTCATTCATTAGTTAATGGAGAAACCATGGATATTCAGGGCCTAAAGCAGAGGCAATTAAAGGGGAGCAGGAATCAGGAACAGCCCCTCTACCGCAGTGTTTTTGAAGCTTAGCAACTTTAAGATGTGTAGACTTCAACTCCCAGAATTCCCTAGCCCACTGGTTCTCGGCCTTTTCTTCACCATCACTTAAATACCTTTTGTGGCTTCGGATCCCCCAAGACCTAACTCAATATTTAAATCATAGCATTTCTTCAAGCCTTTGTGGACCCCCTGTGATGACATCGTGTCTGTCCCCCGCCCGGGATCCACGAACCACAGACTGAGAACCACTGCCCTACCCAATATGCTGGCTGGGGAATTCTGGGAGTTGAAGTCCATACTTCTTAAAAGTTGCTGAAATTGAGAAAGACTGCTCTGCAGGATGCTTCTACCAGAATAGAATTTCCCTACAGCACATCCCACAACTGCATTCATTGAGTTCTGTGGGTTCAAGGACAGACACAAAGGCTTCCATATTCCATGTTCAACCGTTTGATCCCTAAAGGACTCCAAAGGGCCTGTCATATAACCTGCTCTACATCAAGGAAAACTTGTCCTCCCACATTTGACGTACTTTCTTCCCAGGATCTGGCTGGGATACTGGCCAGAAGTAAAGAAGAAAAAGAAAGAGGACCATTACACAGCCAATGTGGCTTGCCATGAAACATCTTCTCCACAGCCATTAAAATGAAGATACTCTCTTGTTTCAGGACCTCAAGCCATGAATGCAATGGGAGTTTCTCGTTTTCCTCTGAATGGAGCCCCTGAAAAATTATTCCAAAGAAAGGTGGGAATTTGACAGATTTATGAGTCATTTTCAAGAAATGCAACATCTAATTAGATGCATTTTTTTCTCATTATTCCTCCACATAGCATTTATGGACACCAATAAGCCAAGTATTCCTCTGTGAGATTTCAGAAGCATCTTCATTTCCGAAGGTGTTTATAAGCTGCATAAGAATTTTTAGAAAAAGAAAGTGGAAAGACACTACTGTATTGTGCTCCCCCTGGCCAGGAGAAGACAAAATCAAGCTGGAGGGTTGATGGGACTCTGCAATGCTGAAGAGAAGGAAAAAGAATTATTTCATTACTTTGCTTTCTGCAAAATCAGGACTTTCCAAACCTGGCAACTTTACAATTTGTGGATTTCAACTTACAAAATTGGGGATTCTTGGAGTTGAAGTCTACAAGTCTTAAAGTTGCCATGTTTGGAGACCTTCTGTGCTAAATCAATGTTTTGTATCAAGCCCTCTACGGCAGCTACTTTATCAGAATATAAGTTTAATGGTAGGAGGGTTTATTTTTATTTTTTTGAGTACCCAGGAAAATGAACCCATTAGCCTAAAGAGGATAGAAATCCTACAGTGTTCTCCATAGCCTCTGACTTAAGTCGACCATCTTTTATGTACACTGAGAGCATATGCACCAAGACAAATTCCTTGTGTGTTCACTCACACTTGGCCAATAAAAAATTCTATTCTATTCTACCTGAGCATTGATCTGGTTATCCTTTGAAAGTAAAATCACATTATTATTTGCAGGAACGTTTTAAAAGGCTCATCTGGGCAATTAAAAAAAACAACAGCATAACCTGTAAGGTAGATGCCATGTGCATTTGTTTTTCACACATTCCTTTTTTTAAAATGTACACGTATGATTTTGATTAAAACTTTTAAACAAGAAGATAAAAGCTAACACAAACCAATAGGAAGGAAAAAGCAAGCAAGCAACGAGTTGAAAAGAAATAAAAGCAAATATAAAGAAGTGATCCCCAAAGGATAGATTAAAGAAAGAAGAGCAACGTGATGTCACTTTAAAGAAAGAGGTCAAAATATATGATGATGTAAAAAAGATGTTGAGACTCTAGAAAGAGTGCAGAGAAGAGCAACAAAGATGATTAGGGGACTGGAGGCTAAAACATATGAAGAACGATTGCAGGAACTGAGTAAGTCTAGTTTAATGAAAGAAGGACCAGGGGAGACATGATAGCAGTCTTCCAATATCTCAGGAGCTGCCACAAAGAAGAGGGAGTCAAGCTATTCTCCAAAGCACCTAAGGGCAGGACAAGAAACAGTGGGTGGAAACTAATCAAGGAGAGAAGCAATTTAGAACTAAGGAGAAATTTCCTGACAGAACAATTAGTCAGTGGAACAACCTGCCTCCAGAAGTTGTGAATGCTCCAACACTGGAAGTTTTTAAGAAGATGTTGGCTAAGCATTTGTCTGAAGTGGTGTAGGGTTTTTTGCCTCGGCAGGGGGTTGGACTAGAAGACCTCCAAGGTCCCTTCCAACTCTGTTATTCTATTCTATTCTATTCTATTCTATTCTATTCTATTCTATTCTATTCTAGTCTAGTCTAGTCTAGTCTAGTCTAGTCTAGTCTAGTCTAGTCTAGTCTAGTCGTCTTTATGTATCTATTTATGTATCTATGTAACATAAGTCTAGTCTAGTCTAGTCTATTCTTGTATCTAGTTTCTCACACATTCCTGTGAGGAGCCACTATCCATTATGGCTCTGCTGAATGGGGCTTTGTGCAATATCGCATGAAACTCTTCTCCTTAATAGAAGACATGAGAATCGATTTGCCAGCAAAACTGCAACATACAATTCAAAGCAAATATTGCCCTCCAATGGCTGAAACTATGATGAGACCCAGTTATTTCTTGTCACTTACTGTAACCTTCCACCAAGGCTTTGAAAAATCAGAGTTTAGTGACAGAAAGAAATATAGATAATCGATAGCAGCCCCATACAAAATGAACCTTTTATTCACCTTTGGATAATATTTGGGACCCCAGCTAATTATCACAAACTTTTTCTTTGTGGACAAAGAAGTTTTGTACAGGTAACTTCTCCTCAGATTTTAATATTATTGATACGCTGAGGAAACATTTTAGATATGCAGGGCATGCAACAAAGGGAAAAAAATATTTCTGAGCAAGAAGAATTCTGCAAGAAAGAGTAGGAAAAAAATTCTAAATGGAAAAGTACTGTAGAAAGATTTTAATCTTGCTACAGGAAATGTTTGCAAGCCTTTATTTCTGCCAAGGGAGCTGCTACAAAGTGCCTAACCTTTTTCATAACCCTGTATACGGTATTTCCATACTCATCATCTGCCTGGAGCCAAGGGTGGGCTTCAAAATTTTTAGCAAGAGGTTCTCTGCCTGGTTGTTGGGTGGGTGTGGCCATGGTGGGTGTGGCCTAGATGGCCTCCAGCACCATTGTTGGGAGGGGCATTTTTGCCCTGCCCGGGCTCCGAAGGCTTTCTTCGAGCCTCTGGGAGGGCAAAAACGGCCTCCCCAGGCTCCAGAGACACTCTTCCCGAACTTCCAGTAGGCCCATCTTTTGCCCTCGCTGAGCCTCTGTGCACGCCCTGCACTTCCCTGCATCTAAAATGGGCCATGTGGGGACTTCTGGGAGGGGAGGGATGGGTGGGGCCAGCCAGGAGTGGGATTTGGGAATTCTCCAAACTGCACAGAATCTTAGCTAGAGGTTCTCCCGAATCCAGCGAACCCTCAGCAGTCCACCCCTGCCTGGAGCTATTTCAGTAGGAAATAAAAGACTCAAACAAATCCACCAGAGAGAGATAAGTTTATAAAAGCATCTTATGTTACATAGATACATAAATAGAATTTTTAAAGGTAGGGAGAAGGCCTTTCCCTTGGGAAAAAAAGAGTAAAAGGCACAAGCATGATTTGTTTTCTGAGGTTTTCGCGGGTGTTTGTATGTAGGTCTTTGGTTATTCGGGTTTTCTCCCACGTAAAATTGGAAGTGTCTTGGCGACGTTTCGACGAAATTCCATTCGTCATCTTCAGGCTAGGTGTCTACAGCTTCTTTTCTCCTAGAAGCACGAAACTGTAAACTCCTAGCCTGAAGATGACAAATGGGATTTTGTTGAAATGTCGCCAAGACACTTCCAATTTTACGTGAGAAAACCCGACACATATATATATATATATATATATATATATATATATATATATATATATATATATATATATATATATATGTATATATGTATATATAATGTATATATATATATGTATGTATGTATGTATGTGTATATATGTATGTATAGGGTTTTATGTTAATTGAATTTCTCTTTAAATATCCAATCTAGCTGGGATGCCTGTCAGCGGTGAATAACTCACCTCTTCGAATTGTGCAATAATCTGTACTTTGGCAAGCATCACCCTGGGCAGCTAAAAAAAAAAAAAAAAAAAAGAGCATAGAAGGAAGAAAATGTCCAGTGCAAACCGACTGAGAAAGTCAGTCTCAGATCTGTGTCGTTAAATAATGGTGCTTTTTTTTCAAACTGTGAGCTTTGGAAAAGGGCAAGTGGCTTAGCTTGACCAAAACCACGGCTAATCTTTTCCAACCCAAACATGACTTGCAAGCCGAGCTCTGGTTTTTGTTCCCGATCCCCTTCCTGCCTTCTTCACAGCACTTGAACTTCCCAAATCTGTGTGGGTCTCTCTTCAGAGGATTCCCAGAGGACAGCATGATCCCGGTCATAGGTTCTGCCTCCTGCAAGAAAGGCGGGAAGGGTGAGTGTGCGTGGGAAAGAAGCAATGGGAAGTTGTACATAAACAGCAAGGCACAACGTGGGAGATCAATTTCTTCCAATATCAGTGTTGTGGACCGTCCGCAGCCTACGGAGCTGGAAATGGAGTCAGACAGTGATGAGGCTGAGGTGGGGCCAGGGCCATCGGGAAGTGAGGTGCGGACTCCAGAGCCTCCAGAGACTGATAGTAGTGAGGCAGAGGAACGGGAGGAGCCTGTTCCTAATGCACGCATGAGAAGAGCTGCCAGAAGGCAAGAGCAGCTCAAGCAAAAAGGACAACTCGGGAGTAAGGCCAAGAGATGATTGGCCCCTCCCATAAGGCTTAAAAGAGCAGCAACATAAACATAAGTTTATTACTATCTACTTGGACCTGGGTCATAACAATCAGTTTCAATTTCTTCCAAACTAGGTAGTCCTCCACTTACAAACAAAATTGAGCCCAATATTTCTGTTGCCAAGCAAGTCATTTGTTAAGCTTTCAAGAAGAGATTGGACTGCCATTTGTCAGAAATGGTGTAGGCAGGGTCTCCTGCTTGGGTGGGGGTGGTGGGTTGGACTAGATGAGGGGTGAAATCCTACCGGTTTGGACCGGTTCGGGTGAACCGCTAGGGATTATGGGCATGAGTTCACCGAACTCGATATTCCACAGAATTTAACGTTAATGTTGTGACCCAGGTCACAACAGGTTTTCGAGGCTCTGTGCATGCATGGAAGGCCTTGCGCATGCGTGAAGATGTACGCATACACATTTGCGAACCAGTAGGGTAGCTAAGTGAATACCACCCCTGGTCCTAAGTCCCTTTCTTCAGTGATGTTGTAACTTTGAACAGTCACTAAACAAAATGTTGTAAGTCAAGAACTCCCTGTACTTTTCTTTCTCTACCCAACTTGAACTCCGCCACAGGACCTGCTGCAGTGACAGGCACCGTGGAGGGGGGAAAAAAGTACGCAATAATTTTGTTACAATTTGGCACGGGGTCATTATTCTCCTCACCTCCTGAGAGGTCCAACAAATCCCTAGATTCCCTAGGATTGTTGCATTGTGGTGTGTGACTTTGCTGAATCCCATGCTCACATTAAGACAAGAGAAGGAGGAAAGCAGAAAGACACCGAGAGCAACTCCATTAACGGAATCAAGACATCCGATTTTAATGTTCGTGAACATTCATTTTAAATTAAGTTCAATGTATTTGGGGCCTTGGCTCCCAGTGGTGAAATCCAAATTTTTTAACTACCGGTTCTGTGGGTGTGGCTTGGTGGGCGTGGCTTGGTGAGCATGGCAGGGGAAGGTTACTGCAGAATCTCCATTCTCACCCACTCTGGGGCCAGCCAGAGGTGGTATTTGCCGGTTCTTCGAACTACCAAAATTTCCGCTGCCTGGATTTCACCCCTGCTGACTCCGTTGTTTTTTCCAGTGTGGCTGCTGGCTCAAAGGAAAGCAGCTACCAGCTAAGAAAGAGTTGCTGAACTGCTATCAGGGGGGTTTGCTGTGAGAAAATGCCAGTAAGGCATTTGAGAGGCTTTGCAAATTAAAGGCCCATATTAAGTTAATATTACACATTATTTATATATTACTATATCATTAGGAGGTAATGCAGATCATGTGATATATTACTGCAGTTAGCTATATTACATATTATATTGTATATGAAATATTACTATGAAAATGCAGATAAGCGTTTTAAATGCATGAGAACAATTACAGCATATTATATAACATATTTATATGCATTAACTATGTATGCATTTTAAGCACAAGAACTATATTATTATAATGTATTCCATTTCACATAGCGTGAAAGTCAATGCATTTTAAAGGCTCTTACAATATGAAATGTTATATTGCTGTATTAGCTATTTGTGTGACTATATATATTATCATGAGATAATGTCATGAATATTTTAAAATGAAGTACTATATAATATATTACATATTTTATCATAATGCATATAAGCAATTTAAACAATATCAACAGTTAAATATTGCTGTAATATATAACATATTATCATACATAACTATAAATTACAATGAAATAATGCCTATAAAAATACACAATATCAAGCACTACTGTACATTGTTGCAATATATATTAGGACTGTATTTAAATACTACTATGAAATAATACGAATAGGCATTTTAAACACATGCAATATCAAGTTTTATATTACTCTATTACAATATCTACATATATATTACTACCATATATTAATAAGAGATAGCACATATACAGGCAGCATTTTAAACATGCATTTACTATTATGTAATACAATAGATAGAAATTATTTTTAGGTCCTGGGAATGGAGGAAATTCTAATGAATGCAGGCTGATCGGGCTATATTTTTATATCTCCTGCCAGAATGCTATAAAAATTCTAATTCCTATAACCTTTAACTGGGCAAAATGGTACACCATAGGACAAAACCTCAAGTACCTCAAATGGGCTTAAAGAATGCGTCCAAAATCTAGGACCCATGACTCCCCTGGAGCTGAAATTTAGCAAATTTTATAAAATGTTATGACATAAACATTATCATAAAGCAATCTATTCTACGACAGGGGTCTCCAACCAGGGGTGGTATTCACTTATCTTCACTACTGGTTCGCAAATATGAGTGCATGCGCAGAGCATCAAAAACAGGATATGATGACATCCGGGCGGGTGGGCGGAGCCTCCCTCCACCACTGCTACCAGTTCGCCTGAACCGAATAGAACTGGCTGAATACTATCATTGTCTCCAGCCTTGGCAACTTTAAGACTTGAGGACTTCAACTCCCAGAATTCCCAGGGACTCCTGGAAGTTGAAGTCCACAAGTCTTAAAGTTGCCAAGGTTGGAGACCCCTGCTCTATGATATAATACCAAATGTCATTAAACATTTCCTGTGCTGATGTTTGACCGTGCTACGGAGTTCAGCATGGACTATTTTCAAGGTAGCTACGTCTCTGATTGTATCCCAATTTTTCCAGGGAAGGTAGTATTTTAGAAGTTCTGCCACTGTTGAAGACATTGAGGAATCCGGTAAGCAAATATAATTTTGAAACATTGGCTCCATGTAGCAAAAGGTTGTCTAGTCTCTCCTAAATCCTGTCTTCTGAAACTTCTTTAGAGCTAAGTCAGAATGATCACTCCCCCGTTCTCTTACCTTTTACATCTAGAACTTTATCTTCAAACATCTGGCTGCATATTCTCCCAGACGAATCAATTCTCCATGTCTGCCGAGGCATTCGACTCTCAGACCACAGCACCACTTTGGTGCCCTTTGCAGCTGCACCAATCACCTGGAGACTCATATTGGGTGCAACCTAGAAAGAACAGGTTAAGCATTTTTTACCAATTCTGGTAACAAGCACCATTATTAGTATTTTTTTTATCTTCATCATCAGGTAGCATTAAATTATGAGATCTTTCCTCAACCTGATCTGGTCTAGATGCATTGGAGGACAACCTCCATAATCGCCAGGTATAACAGCTGTTGGATTGGTTGGCTGAGACTAAAGTGATTATACTCCAACATACATGGAAGCTATTGGCTTGTGCAAGACTTTAATGTTGGAGGACCTCAGTCCAGTGATGGGATTCAATTAATTAAACAACCAGTTCTTTGCCCTAATGACCAGCTGGGTGGGTGTGACCATGGTGGGCGTGGCCAGGGGGTATGAAAGGCAGCACTTGACCTCCTGCACCCACCTGGGAGCAAAAACGGGCCGCACCGCACCCCTGTGCCCTGTTTTGGGCCTGATAGGCCTCTCTGCACTGGGAGCCAAAACGGGGCACGTGAGGACTCCTGGAAGGGACAGGATGGGGAGAGGTAGGGCCAGCCAGCAATTTAACAACCGGTTCACCCAAACTGGCCAGAATTGGCTGAATCCCACCATTTGCTTCAGTCAGAAGATTTTCAACTCAGGGATGATACATCTCCGTCAATGGTTGCTAATCATGATGGCCACTTATTAACTCCAGGATAAGAAGCAACTGAATTGGGGTGGGGGCAGAAATATCTGATTAACCATTACAGGAAACAAAGTTGGACACTTTTGGCCTGATCCAAAACTTCTTTTCTGGCATTTCTATGAATGAACGGACGATCTTGCCTGTCTTTGAAGGCAACAATTGTGATCTAAGTGATGGCCCAAATGCCACTACAATTTTTTTAAAAAAAATATAGAAAATTTTCATTAGTACAGGATCATATATTGATTATTTAGAAAAAAACAGAATCTTAAGCTTGGAGAAACTGAAGTAGCCAATATAGGCACGCAAGTTGAATTGTTCTATTCACTCCAGGGGTTGGGGAGGATTTGAGCAAGTCGGATGGAAATCTAATGAGGGGATCAAATGGAGAAATGGTTGGAATTCTGAACTGGTACACTCCATTCTGTAACTTCATGTTGCAACTCCCACATCTAGGATGCTACTCATCTTGTTTGTTTCTACACTATTTACCCTACTGGGGGACAAGTTCCCAGGACCTGGTATAAATGTCTGGATATGTGTACAACCAGATTGATACATTCTTGATTGCCTCAATCTCCAGGTGGAAGGTCCTTACTTGGTTCTTCATAAGTCCTTCTTCATAGTACCAGATGCAGCTGTTCTGATCATTGATCTCCGAAACCAGAACTCGTCCAGCTTTCATGTCTTCAACATCATCAGGCACAGACAGGAAGGACTTCAACTCTTGATTTTTTATTCGGAAATAGATCCTTCTCTGCAAAAAGGGAAAGAGAGATGATGGTAAAAATGGCATACTGTGAATTAGTTTGAATTGTCTGTGCTTGTAAACAAGTCCTGTACTGTGGAATAACATCTCTACAGTATCGGTAACCAAGATTGGGAATACTTATTTAGATGTTACAGTTACAGGAATGCAGAGCAACAAAAATGCAGGCAGAAAATTCCAGTTGCAAAGAACTATATCGGTCATAGAATTGAAAGATACCCCAAAAGTCATCTAGCCTATTCTCTTGGCCTCAAGAAGAAATGCACCATATAGAGCAGTATTTCCCAACGATAACCATTTTCGATGTCTGGACTTCAATTCCCAAAATACCCGCCATTTTAAGATGTCTGGACTTCAATTCCCAGAATACCCACCATTTTAAGACATCTGGACTTCAATTCCCAGAATACCCACTATTTTAAGACGTCTGGACTTCAATTCCCAGAATACCTGCCATTTTAAGACATCTGGACTTCAATTCCCAGAATACCCACCATTTTAAGACGTCTGGACTTCAATTCCCAGAATACCTGCCATTTTAAGACATCTGGACTTCAATTCCCAGAATACCCCAGTCAGAAGTGCTGGCTGGGGTATTCTGGGAATTGAAGCCCAGACATCTTAAAACGGCTACGGTTGGGAAACACTGGTATAGAGAGAAAACCATCCTTCTTCCTTTTCAGGAGAAGAGAGACTACTGTTTTACAAACATTTCCTTTCCAAAAGAGCTTATACTGCCGAAATGTTGCTCCTAATGTAGACTTGCAATCCTTTCTTAGATGTAGAACCAATATATATTTATTTCTTAGTTATAACTTACATAGAAATCTCCTATTTATTTGTTTTATTTCCTTCCAGCATCCCTCACCCTGCCCAAGTGCCAAAGAGTTGATTCTGGTTGGTCACATTATTCATTCAGTTCCTTCTATGTTTGCCCATCCACTCTAGATTCCTTCTATGTTTGCACATCCACCCTAGATTCTACACCCTTGGAATACACTACCTGACTCTGTGGTCTCTTCTCAAAGTTCCCAAAGCTTTAACCAAAAACTGTCTACTATTGACCTCACCCCTTTCCTAAGAGGTCTATAAGGGGCGTGCATTAGAGCACAAGCGTGCCTACCGTTCCTGTCCTACTGTTTCCTTTCATTATATCCAATTTATATAATTATTACATGCTTATACTCATATATATACTTATGTATGCTGTTATGACAAATAAAAAAAATAAAAAAAAATAAAAATAAAATAAAATAGATGATCAGAAAACTGTGAGACTCACCTGCTTTATGGGGTACAGGGAGCCAATATGTTGAATCCCACTGTACGTCAGCCAGTTGGTGATCTCTGTGCATTCCAAAACCCACTGGCGGCCCCGGAAGTCACTGTGTTCGCACAGCACCCAGCTGCGAATTGGAATCCACATGAAACCAACCATAGGAGGAAAAGCATTAACAAAAAGGCCATTGATCAGTATCAGTTGTCAAATATTTTTTGTCCAACAGAAGCCCAAGAGACGTTAATTGCATCAAGAGGAGTGAATATTTGTAGCTCAGGGTTGAACTGTGAGGTCCTTAGTGCTCTTTGAGCTTGGTTGTTTTCTTGCATACGTTTTATTACCCAAGTAAGTAATAATAATTACTGTTCTAACCCAGCCTTAGCAGAACCAAGAAACAGACTCCTTGTCCCGAAAAAACCCTCTTTATAAACCTTCTATTGTGAATTCATGGCATGAATGGCACAGAAAAGTCCAGCCAATAATCCTTCCAAGGGCTAATTGCAATAAAAGACCTTATCAATCCTCGGATAATTGCTAGGCCGAGAGCTTCCAGTAGCGAGGTACGAACCACGATAAGCAAAGAAATACAAACTGTTGTCTCCTGCAACCACCACTCCCCTTTTCCTTCTACTGTATTTATTTCCTAGCCAGGGAGGGGCTTGTCGTGTCCCACTCCTCCGCTGACGGCCGGGTCAGGGAAATCCGAATCAGGCTTGCCTCTGCAGCTCTGCCCAAAGTCCTAGCAAAGTCCTCAGAGAAGGCAGGAGACCAGTAAGTGACTTTAGCAAGATAAGTTCGACTTTGCCTGACTCAGAGACTGCCAGAAAGCAGATCCTTTATATAGGCCATGGGGTGTGGCTCCATGACTCAGCACTCATTAAGGCCTGCCCCTCCCTTCCTTCTGTTGCCTCCGCCTATCCAATCTTCTGATGCGAGAGTCACTCCAATCAGCTGTTGTTGGAAGTAAACTTTCCTCAGGCTCACATGCTGTGGAGGAGGGGGAGGGGTCTAGCTGCTCCGTTTGCCTGGGCATGGAGCCAGGGCTGGGGCCGGGGGATGCTCCCTCCTCTGCAGCCTGCTTGGGCATGGAGCCAGGACTGGGGTCGGGAGGCAAACATTCCTCCGTGTTCGGGAGCAGATAAGCAGGCCCCGGCTGCGGTGAGAGCGGACAAGACACAACAGGGCTATTCAGCGTCCATGTGTGCCATTCTTCCCGAGTTGGCCCCTGTTCCTCAGTTGTTCTCCTCTCCTGACAGCTCTTTGCATGCACACATCTGGAACAGGCCCCAGCTGTTCTTCTTCCCCACTTATCTCCGACTCTGAAGGCAGCTGGGAAATGTCAGACGGCCCTGGCTCTATCTCTGCTTCTGACGCAGAGCATCCATCAGAGCCTTCCCCAGACTCCGGGACTGGCCTAAATTCCTCCCCAACCTCCTCATTGTCCAAGTCTACCACCAGCTCTGCTGGCAGCTGGCGGGCCACAACAATTACTACCCAACTTTTCATTACCCAACTATGGAGATAATGGTGATTACTACACAACTCAACACTGAGGATGTTACCTAATTAGGTAATGAAACATCTGCAAGAAAACAAACAAGCTCAGAGAGCACCAAGGACCCCATACATTTATTCTTTACACAATTGATCTCAAAGAGAAATATTTATTACCTTGAAAAATGGTAATATTATAGCAACTGCCCTCAATTAGTGTTCCCTTGAAATGTATTGGCTTTCAAACCCTCCTATCCTTCAGTCAGTGAGAGCCAGTTTGATGTCCTGGTTAAGGCACCAACTAGTCTAGTCCCGCTTTAGGCATAAATCCAGTTGGGTGACCTTAAACCAGTCACTCTCTCTCAGCCCTAGGAAGGAGGCAATGGCAATCCACTTCCCAAAAAAACTTTGCAAAAAAACAGCAACTGCAGGAACCATTCCAAGCAGTTTCCAAGAGTCAATGCTGACTTGAAGGCACAAATCAAGAATCTTTCAGTGGCATATATGGGCAATCACAAGTTGGGAAAAGTTTAGGACCAAACCCTGAACAACCAAATAAGAACAAATGCAAAATATGCATCTAAAGACATATATTAGAAGGATATGTATATAAAAAACATTGCTCAATGGTAGGAATGACTGATACACATACACAAGGAGGAAACAGTTTGAATAAGAATGTATATACACTATTGAAAATGGATTCAAAAGTTCAGATAAACGTTTTCAGCCAACTTCATAAGAAGTGGTCTGGAAGAAGACAAACTCAGTGCAAAGTGAAATGAGCCAACAGTCCATCCCCTCGTTTTTTTCTTTACTTACATCCCACCCTTTACTCGGACAGAGAGCACATGATTATTAAACCCTTCGGCTTTCAGGCTGCGTACTTCACTATTCAACTCAATCTCTTTCCCTTCGAAACACTCCAATCCATGCAGAAAGATGGAGGGCTCAGAGAAGAACTGTAAAAAAAGAAAAAAAAAGGGAAGAGCAAAGAACAAGATGAAAACAAGGTGGGGGTAATTTGGTCAAACAATAAATAACCGTATCAGAGTTGGAAGGGACCTTGGAGGTCATCTAGTCCAACCCCCTGCTCACGCAGGAGATCTAGACTAGACCGACCTTTCTAATCGACAAGCTCAACGTCTTAGCCACTGAGCAACCTAGCCAGGCTTTGGCAATAAAATGCGGCAGCCAGGTAACAAAATGAGAGGTTGAGTGAGAGGTTCTGAATTCAGTAAAGAATTCAAATTCTTTGAGTGGTTGCTATTCCAGTTTAAAGGATTTCAAGAGAATGAGAATGATTTTGGAAAAGATGTCCATGTGGATGATCCTAACAGGTATGAATTATTCCAAGTGGTATAGACTTCCATTTGCTGAGTTGGCATCGAGATCTCTGCTTGGAAAAATGGGGAAAAGCTGAGCGCTAATGGACAGTATAGAACAGCTTTCCCATGAGGTGTTCTGCAGAAGAATGTTGGACTACAATTCCCATCATCATTGGTATATACAAGTTGGCTGAGGATGATGTGAACTGTAATCCAATGCTTCTGAGAGGCACAACACAATGAGGTGTCAAAGAAGTGCAACATGAAAAATTATTGTATGAAGGAACATAAAGGTAAAGGTTCCCCTCGCACATATGTGCTAGTCGTTCCCCACTCTACGGGGTGGTGCTCATCTCCATTTCAAAGCCGAAAAGCCAGCACTGTCTGAAGATGTCTCCGTGGTCATGTGGCCGGCATGACTCAATGCCAAAGGCACACAGAATGCTGTTACCTTCCCACCAAAAGTGGTTCCTATTTTTCTACTTGCATTTTTTACGTGCTTTCAAACTGCTAGGTTGGCAGAAGCTGGGACAAGTGACGGAAGCTCACCCCATTACACAGCACTAGGGATTCGAACCGCTGAACTGCCAACCTTTCTGATTGACAAGCTCAGCGTCTTAGCCACTGAGCCGTTAAGACTATAATTCCACCTAGCCTGGTACTTTCCTTTCCACAGTGACCTAACAGCACTGCTAGAAGCCCATGGGCAGGAACAATGCTCTTCTTGATGCCCCCAATGCCAAGAGATTGCCCCAACAGCTCAAATCAAATTACTGCAGACATTTTGACTAGCAGACCAATCATTTCCATATCTTGGAACAAGCAGTTTCTTAATTGTTCCAAATGTGAAAAGATAACTTCCTATCCTGAACTCATACTTCCCAAAATTGGACAATCAAAAAGAGAAAGGCTCTCTTGAATCAAACTTGACAATGTTATTTTCATGGCAGCAACTGAGTAATAAGAACTCCAGATAAAAGCTTAGAAGGAGGGTCATCATGACTTACAATAGGGATTTTCTTCAGAGAGCAGATAGCTGGGGTGAAGGCACAACCCATGGAGCTCAATGTCGGATACTCGCCTTCTGAGAGTATGTGCTGCTCACCATCAAACTGGTGGCCATCATAAAGAATCCAGCTAAGAAGAGACAATTTAAAGTTGACGTGTGTGACTTTAGAGGCAGGGGTCAAAAGCTCATCAATGAAACAGTTATGAGTTCGTGGTAAACCTGATCTCCCTCTAAAATTTATCTTAACACCATCTGAAGAGCAAATTAGCATCTATTGAAAACACACTCACCTGGGAATAATGGCTAAAAAGATTGGAAACTGAAAACGGAAGTGTTGCTCTTAGAAAAAGATGATACACTCTTTTTATATATATGCATACACACTGTAATATAAGCCCAAAGATGGTATAGGGATTCCTCTTAGAGGCTCAAAAGAAAAATGTTGATTTCACTCCCCCCAGTCCCCTTTTTCTTGCTACAAGTAACAGTAACAGTAACAGAGTTGGAAGGTACCTTGGAGGTCATCTAGCCCAACCCCGTTCATGCAGGAGATCTGTTATGGCAATTTTTTTCCTCTATTGTTCCCCTCCCCCCCCACCATTGAGTCAATCCATTAATGGGGGGAAATGTCAATGTCAATGGCTCAGTTGACAGGACTGTCTGGGGAAACCCCACAAAATGACTCAGAATTATATTTTAACTACTTCCACATTGGTGCTTTATATGACAGGTTATTCAACCTATTCAGTCATTTCACTCTCTGAACTGTGCTTTGGATAGACTTCCTTCCCTTTGAGAACTGCTCCAATTCTCCCCTGTAGAAACCGCTGGGCCCTACCTCCTTTACCCTAATGGAAGGGGCCGGAGCAGTGGTGGGTTTCAAAAATTTTTACTACTTGTTCTGTGGGTGTGACTTGGTGGGTGTGGCATGGCTTGGTGGCATGGCTTGGTGGGCATGGCAGAGGAAGGTTACTGTAAAATCTCCATTCCCTCCCCAATCCAGGGGAAGGTTACTGCAAAATCCTCATTTCCTCCCCATTCCAGGGGAAGGATACTGTAAAATCCTCATTTCCTCCCCAATCCAGGGGAAGGTTACTGCAAAATCCTCATTTCCTCCCCATTCCAGGGGAAGGATACTGTAAAATCTCCATTCCCTCCCCAATCCAGGGGAAGGATACTGTAAAATCTCCATTCCCTCCCCAATCCAGGGGAAGGATACTGTAAAATCCCCATTCCCTCCCCAATCCAGGGGAAGGTTACTGCAAAATCCTCATTTCCTCCCCATTCCAGGGGAAGGATACTGTAAAATCTCCATTCCCTCCCCAATCCAGGGGAAGGATACTGTAAAATCCCCATTCCCTCCCCAATCCAGGGGAAGGATACTGTAAAATCCCCATTTCCTGCCCAATCCAGGGGAAGGATACTGTAAAATCTCCATTCCCTCCACACTCCAGGGGAAGGATACTGTAAAATCCCCACTCCCTCCCTTATCAACTGGGACTCAGAAGGCAGAGAATAGATGCGGGCAGAGGCAGTCAGAATTTTTACTACCGGTTCTCTGAACTACTCAAAATTCCTGCTACCGGTTCTCCAGAACTGGTCAGAACCTGCTGAAACCCACCTCTGGAACGGAATACCATTTCTTTGGGGTCCAGAGCACAAAATGCTGGCAGAATGGCAAGACCAAAATGACAATGAATGAGGGAGGGAGAGATCTTTACCTGCCTCCATTGACCCTACAGGAATGGGGGATGAAGTTCTCTGGAAGAGCTGGTTGGTCCTCCTTAAAAGTCATGGAGTTCCCTGAGAAATCAGGCTCTGAGAAGAGTTGGATCTGGGGAGTCAAAAATATCTTGATGTAAACAAGAGATAGACTGAAGTGGCTTGGAATCACTGTCTCACAGACCATAATCCTTTTATTTTAAAAATGATGGTTTTCCAGAATTCCAGAAGGAAAGGAAATAGTTTTGCCTTCCCCATGCTGGCTGGGGAATTCTGGGAGTTGAAGTCCACCCATCTTAAGGTTGGACTTGGGTTGAGAAACACTGGAGTCCACAAGTCTTAAAGTCCACAAGTCCACAAGTCTGGAGTCCACAAGTCTTAAAGTTGCCACGGTTGGAGACCCCTGTTTTGAAGGGCTCCCTGCAGCAGGGAGCCTTTCAAACAGGGTCTCAACCTTGGCAACTTTAAGACTTGTGGACTTCAACTCCCAGAGTTCCTGAGCCAGCTTTGCTGGCTGAGGAACTCTGGGAGTTGAAGTCCACAAATCTTAAAGTTGCCAAGGTTGGAGACCCCTGCTTCAAAGGACGATAACTGTTTTCATTGATGAACCTAATGTACTACTATAACCATATGATTATCAATCCCCACTTCTCTGAAAATGCTACATCTATACAATATAAATAACCTGATCGTCCAATTGCTACAGGAGATTTTTTGTAATCTGGGAGGGGAGGTATGCTGCATTTTTAATTTTTATTTAGCTAATTGTCTGCAAGGAACATAGGAATCGTGACAAATAATACCACCAGAAGAAGCACGGTAAAGATTTGAAATTTCAGGAAAGCTATATTAAATAACAGCTTTTATTTATTATTGGGATAGGAGAGGGAAGCAAAATAAGATCAGCAGTCCAGTTTAGTAAAGGCTCAAGAAGCATCATGTAAAACTATAAACAGCTTTGGGTATGCCCACCTCTGATTTAACGGACCAAACCAACTCAAATGTGGTAATCTTGCTAGAATAGCGTAATGTGACATAAAAACTACCTTCATGCCTTGCTTCTCAGTGCCAACTGCTCACCTTAGAAATGAAGAACAGGCTACGTTCCCCAACCTGTGAGGAAATAAAGTGAATTATGATATACTAATTTAGACCAGGTTAAAGAAACGTATTACTGATTGGATGATCTGGCTAGCACAAAATAGAAAACAAGTTTAACAATGCTACAGAATTCACTCCTAAGTGAGTGAGCTCTGAAATGGCAAAATGGCCAGTGCATTGCAACCTCTTTTCAGTTTTGGACTTAAAAGAGTTCTCTGAAAAACATCGTGTTAAGCCAGATTTAATTGCTCATTGCTTAATTGTTAATCTCTGAAGAAGATACATGAGCATACAAAGCAAAGCTTTGAGGCTTCTTTTTTTTTAATGGAATGGAGGACTATATGCAAATGCAGAAGGAGCCAGAGAAAGTTGTTGCTTGAAGGCTTGGAATGTGGGTTGCGGGACATCATATCTGAACTGGAGGGAAGTGAAGGCAGGCGTCTGGACCCTTACCTGTAGGACAGGTTGCACGGAGGCGATCTGGCAATTGGTTGCTCCCCAGTCTTCACAGTTGCGATATACTCCTTTCTCCAAAATATATTGTTCCCCACTGAAATTCTTGCCTTCATAGGCTACCCACCTGGTAACAGCAAAGGAAATAAAATTATCCCCATGTACTAGTCCCAAAATAGTGTTCTGGTGGGGTATCAATTCTATCCCCTCTGTTATTCTTCAAATTATTTTGTTCTAGGTTTCCTTAGAAATTAAACAGCACAAACTCAGTCCCGGCAAACCTCTTTAATACATACGGCTGTGAATTACTTTCATTTACAGTCCGCAAGGCTTGATAAACAGTCTTTCAGAGGAAGGTTACCAACATCCACCTACCTCATGTGGAACACTGTCAAAGAGCCAATTTCCAGACTCAGGGCAAGGCCAAACTTGGCACAGAGTCACAAAGAGAATTTTCAAATCTTGAATCGGCCAGAGAAACTAATTGCTTCCTGCAAAAGTTCACATCTCGTTCGCTTCTCTTTTATGTCTTACGGGAGGGGCCAATCATCTCCAAGCCTTACTCCCAAGTTGACCCTGTTTCCTTAATTGTTCCTGTCTCCTGGAAAATGCATACCCTGGGAACAGGCTCACACTATTCTTTTGCCTCGCTGATGTCAGACTCCGGAAGCAGCAAAGAACTACTAGATGGCCTTGGTATCAGAGCCATTGTCCAAGCCTTCCCCAGACTCCAGGACTGGCCCACGTTCCTCCTCAACCTCCTCACTGTCCGAATCTGCTGCCAGCTCTGCTGGCCACTGGCGGGCCACAACAAGTTACAGATCTAAAAATATTAGTGCTCCAAGAGGCCCTTAGTTCCAGGACTGCTGAGATTACAGGATTTAATATTGTAGTCAGCCTGAACAAAATTGGGACAGGAAGTTTGAAAGGTAACATTGATGGTTGAGAATTTGGAAAGTTAATATCCCAATAGAGGTAGTCCGCGACTTACAACAGTTCATTTAGTGATTGTTCGAAGTTGCAACAGCACTGAAAAAAGTGACTTATTTTTCACACTTATGACCATTGCAGCATCCCCATGGTCACATGATTTACATTCAAATGTTTGACAAATGGTTCATATTTTTAACAGATGCAGTGTCCCGGGGTCATATTCACTTAACATGGGTGGCAAGAAAAGTCTTAAAGTGGGACAGAACTCACTTAACAAATTTCTTATTTAGCAACATAAATTCTTTGCTCAATTGTGGTCATAAGTCGAGGTCTAACTGTACATCTGGAAGATGTATTCAGTAACGCTGGTGGAGCAATATGAGACATCTTACAGAATAATGGAATTGGAAGAGACCTTGGGGCTCTTCTAATCCAACCCTGCTCAAGGAGGAGACCCTATAGAATTTCAGACAAGTAGCTGTCCAGTTTCTTCTTAAAAACGTCCAGTGTTGGAGAAGCCCCCACAACTTTTGAAGGCAAGAAGTTCCACTGATTAATTGTCCTCACGGTCGAGAAATTTCTCCTTATTTCTAAGTTTCTCTCCTTGATACAGCAGTAACTACAGGGGTGGGCTGCTAGGGGTTCACAGGCGTTCGAGAGAACCTTTAGCTAAGATTCTGTGCAGTTCAGAGAACCCCCAAATCCCACTCCTGGCTAGACTCACCCACTCCACCCATCCTCTCCCAGAAATCCCCACGTGGCCGTTTTGGATGCAGGTAAGTGCAGGGCATATACGGAGGCTCGGGGATGATGAAAAAGCAGGCCTACTGGAAATTCAGGAAGGCTGGAAATGAAGGACTCTGGAGCCCGAGGAGGCAATTTTGTCCCTCCCGGAAGCTCGAATAAAGACACCGGAGCCCGGGGAAGGCAAAAACACCACCCCCCCACTCTGTGGTGCAGGAGGCCAACTAGGTCACACCCACCATAGCCACGCCCATCCAGCAATTGGGCAGAGAAGCCTTTGCTAAAATTTTTGAAGCCCACCCCTGAGTAACTTGTGTTCACTTAGCGACCATTTCACTTAAGAACCTGATCGTTGGAACGGTACTTGATTATTAAATGAGGAATGGGTGTGCTGCAGTGAATCAAAGAGAGCTCTGTGTCATCCACTTTTGAATATCTTCTTCCTTCCCAGAACAGAAAGAAAGTTTCCATCCCTTTTGCCCAGGTAACAGATTTTGCCTATTTCCATCAAGGTTGTCTTCCTTACTCTCCACATTTCCTCAGCAAATACTCACACTCCGTTCAAGACATGGATGGATTGTGTCATGATCCCATATCTGGCCAGCTCAACATCTGGCAGGGCCTCACTGAGCTCAACACTGGGGCCATCTTCAAAATCCATGGCTTCAAAAAGTACAATGGCTGGGTCCACAAAGTCCTGCCCAGGGATGAAAAAAAAAATGAATGTATCATAATGTAGCAATAGCATTTAACCCTATTCTCGATAGAATCATCTAGAATAGCCCTCTGAATAGCCCTCAAGTTATCCTGGGGTCACGTGATTGCCCTGTCAGACTTGGCAGCCATCTTTTACATTTGGGCCTTCAGGACTGCCATATCTTCTTCTGTGGAAAAATGGGAGGGAGGATTGCATAGAGTATAGATGATATGTAGTCAAAATAACATTCGTTTCTCAGAGAGTCAAGGACGCATTGCCCTAGCACCTGGAGTTGTATGACTGGGGAGTATCTTCAGTTTGGGCAGTGGATGATTGGACCATGTGATGGACATGAGGGTGCTGGGCAGGGACTTGAACTTTTCTATGGGTGGGGAAAACCTAGAAACTTTCAGATTCAGGTTTTCCCAGATATGCCAATATGACATCTCTAATAAAATGGAACTTTGAGGAAATCCAAACCTCGGAGTTTTCTTTCGTTGGGGGTGTTACTTGGAACCTTGACATGCCTTTTACAACCTTCTGACAAGTAAAATCAATGGGGAAGTCAGATTCACTTAACTTACCTAACTAACTTAACAACTGCAGTGATTCACTTAACAACTGTGGCAAGAAATGTCGTAAAATGAGGCAAAGCTGACTTAAGAACTATCTTGCTTAGTGCTGGAAATTTGGGGCTCCATTGTGTGTTGTAAGCAATGGTGGGTTGCCCCCAGTTCAGACCGATTCTATAGAACCGGTAGTAAAGTCGGCGGGAGGCTCTGCTCACTGACCCAAACGTCATCAAAACTCTTCTGCGCACGCGCACAGGCAGGATGCAAAACGGTAGTAAAAGTAAGTAGAACCCACCCCTGGTTGTAAGTCAAGGATCACGTACACATTGTTATAATAAATCCCGCTTTCTCAAAATACTACTTTCAAGTAAGTAACATGGTGGATAGAGGAGGCACAAAGTTTGCTTTTTTGTTTTTTATGTCTTTATAAAAGTCTAAGTCACCTGAATGATATATTATTCCCTACGGCAAAGAGAAGCAGAGATGGTTAAATTGATTCTTTTATCCAAAGAAGAGAATATATCTAACCTGGTCTCCTATTTTGAAATTACTTCCGGATTTTGTTGCAATGAAAAAAAAATAATTGAAACTTTGATTTTGTTTTTGTAAACTAGATAGGCTTATTGTTATAGAAATGGCTTGTACATATTGTTGTGTAAAAACAAAAAGTTGTGGTTGTAAAGTTGTTTTCTTCTACTGTGCTAAAGAGAGTCACAAATCACTGCCTTTTTTTTTCTTTTCTCCCTTTACACTTATCTCTTTTTCCCCCACCCCCTTTTCTTATCCTGTTTCCCCGAAAATAAGACCTCCCCGGATAATAAGCCCAATTGGGCTTTTGAGCGCATGCACTAAAATTAGCCCTCCCCAAAAATATTTAAGCGCATGCGCAGCTGGTCCCCGCCATTTCTTTTCTTGCTCCACGCACCACCAAATAATAAGACTTACCCCGAAAATAAGGCCAAGCGTTTATTTTGGGGTTCAAAAAAATATAAGACAGGGTCTTATTTTCGGGGAAACATGGTAGTTTTTTGCAACTTTTTTTCCTTTGTATTTTATACTTGGATAAACTAATAAAATTTAAATTTAGAATGTCTAAGTCACCTTCACTTGTGTGGTTGTCCCCTTGTGTTGGATATCCCACCTTTTGAAGATTCCACTTTTTTTTTATGGATACCCCACCATCATATTGTTCTCATTGTTTGTGTTTGTTTTGATATTTAGATTTTTAGGGGAGTTGGGTACATTAAGATTAAACTAGAACTGTGATAGCGAAAAGTTTAGGAATCCCTCTTCTAGTCTAAATCCATGTTCCCCAACCTTAGCAACTTTAAGACCTATGGATGTCCACTCCCAAACTTCCCCTGCCAGTAGGAATTGAAGTGAGTTGAAAGTTGAGATCCATACCAGGGGTGGTATTCACTTACCTTCGCTACTGGTTCGCAAATATGAGTGAGTGCTTCGTTCACACGCGACACCTCCACGCATGTGCAGGACCTTCTGCGCATGCACAGAGCGTCAAAAACACATTCTAAAGTAGTTGTGGTTGTGAAACATTATTCTAAAGGTTAAACATTTTCTTAGGCAATACTGCAGGACCAAAGAACCATAGATCTCTCGTTTTTAATTCAGTGAGCAAATGGGCAGACTTACCGTCCGGATCAACCTCAGTGACAACAGCTCTTCATTATAGCCAGCCCAATCTGTCCAGTCGCAATACTCTCCTTCTTCCAATAGGTACTGATGGCCACGAAAACCTTCTTTCTCATAGCCAACCCAGCTGGAGATGACAATAGATCAACAATAAAAGATGGGTAAAAAGGGAAACTGCTCTGATTCCTGAATGTAAAACTTTCTTTCTCTCATGTCTCTGGAGATTCTCAATCATCCAGGTCATGGATGCCCCAAAGGTGGTTTTCCAAAAGGCAATTGGATTTTCTTAGTTTTTTTCCTTGAAAACACTTCACTTCTTATCCAAGAAGCTTCTTCAATTCTGACTGAATGGTGACTGAACCATTCAATCAGAACTGAAGAAGCTTCTTGGATGAGAAGCAAAATGTTTTCAAGGGGGAAAAATGAGAAAGTCCAGTTATCTTTTTTGGAAAAGCACTTTGGGACTTTCCTTTCCTTTCCTTTCCTTTCCTTTCCTTTCCTTTCCTTTCCTTTCCTTTCCTTTCCTTTCCTTTCCTTTCCTTTCCTTTCCTTTCCTTTTCTTTCCTTTCTGAAATCAACCTATGTAACAACAGACAATATGGTTCCTGCAGTAAAAATATTATTTTTGTATTGATCTTTTTCTTTCTTTTTAAAATTAATCTTTCTTTTAAAAAAGTATGTGACAAGAGACAGAACACAAACAAGTGGAAAAGAAGGGATTTTTCTGGTGGAGAAATAGTGAAAAGTTTAGTATTCAGCTCAGAAATTGAAAAAGATCTCTAAAATCCCTTTTCCTTGTTGTTAAAGATAATGTATTTTTATGGTTATTTTTCATCAGTGATATTCTTGAGTACTAATTGTACAGTTTTTGTAATTTCTCCTGTCCAGCTTCTGATACAATATTTTTGCATCTTTTTTTCTTTATTTATTTCATGATTCTGGATGGATCCCCCAGTGATGTACAGATGTATATTGTAATAAAAAATATAATATGATGTAATGACAAACAGTAATAAAACAAACAATAGTAATAAAAATCAGCAAAAAACACTTTTTAAAAGCCCAAGGATGGCTCGCCTTTGCCTAGCTAAGAACTGTATGCTTTTTTTGGAAGAAACTAATATCTTTGCTTCCCAGAACTGCTGGGACGGAACATAATACAAATGGGAGAAATCGTGTCATCCAAAATTGCTCACCAGCCTCCCAAGATTTTAAGAGAACCAGCAGTGGACATCATGGAATCCTGGTCATTCTCTGGCTTCCTTAAGTTGTAAATATCTCGGCTTACTTGCCAGCTATGGCCCTGAAAATGTGGCCTCTCAAAAATTACAGTCTGCGAAGAAGACGATGGAGAATGAAATGAACATTTGCGTGGCTTACACATTTTTAATACTGATTTTAAGAGTAAAAAAAAAAAATATTGGGATGGAGGCAGTGGTGAAATCCAATTTTTTTTACTACCGGTTTGGTGGGCGTGGTGTGGCTTGGTGGTCATGGCAGGGGACAGATATTGCAAAATCTCCATTTCCAGAGGTGGTATTTGCCGGTTCTCTGAACTACTCAAAATTTCCCCTACCGGTACTCCAGAATCTGTCAGAACCTTTTGGATTTCACCCCTCGATGGAAGAATGAATAAATGCTGAGATTCCCAGGGAGCTGAACCACAATTAAAGATAGTCCTCGAGTGACATATGACTGTTTTTCACACTTGTGACCCAGAGGTGGGTTTCAACAGGTTCTGACCAGTTCTAGAGAACTGGTAGTGGAAATTTTGAGCAGTTCAGAGAACCGGTAGTAAAAATTCTGACTGGCCCCGCCCCCATCTATTCTATGCCTCCCGAGTCCCAGCTGATTGGGAGGAAATGGGGATTTTGCAGTATCCTTCGCCTGGAGTGGGGAGGGAATGGAGATTTTACACTATCCTTCCCCTGCCACGACTATCAAACCATACCCACCAAGCCTCGCCACACCCACCAAGCCACACCCACAGAACTGGTAGTAAAAAAATTTGAAACCCACCACCGTTGTGACCCCCGTTGCAGCATCCCCATGGTCATGTGATCAAAATTCAGGCACTTGATAACTGGCATGCATTTATGACACTTGCACTGTTCTGGGGTCATGTGATCATGAATTATAACCTTTCCAGCCAGCTTCCAACAACCAAAGTCAATTAGGGGAGCAAGATTCGCGTAACCATCACACGATTGACATAACAATTGCAGTAATTCGCTTAACAAATGTGGCAGAAAAGCGATACCGTGCAGGCCATTCATTTAACCATTGCCTTGCTTAGCAACATAAATCTTGGGCTCCATAGCTCATCTGTGGGCTGTCAGACTTCTGAATGCCACATAACATCATAAGTACGTAGTAAGATAGACTTGCAAGGCCGGCGCAACGTGCAACATGCTCTTATTGACACAATATATTATAATATTATAATAATGTCATGCACATATATGTATAGAGGATTGTGTGTTTGTTAGTATGATTTACTGGGTTAGGGATTTTCTTTCTTTCATTGTGAGTTATTGAGATGTATTGTGTTTGTGGGGGGGGGTGAACTAAGGGAGGCTCAGCCAATCTTATTGTACGCATGTTGTGCATTGACAATAAAGGCTTGAAATTGAAATTGAAATCTGTTGTGGTTCTTATGTGTATGTGTATATGTATATACATAGGCATAGGCATAGGCATAGGCATAGGCATAGGCATAGGTATAGGTATATACTGAATTTTTTGGACTATAAGATGCACCAAGATTTCGAAGAGGTAAGTAAGAAAAAAAAAGTGTTTTGCCCTCCCCAGCCCCCAGGAGAACTGTGCAGGCCTCCCAAACCCTCTGCACACCCTGTTTTTGCGAAAAACAGGCCCATTTTTTGCAAAAAAATGGGATGAGTGGGGCAGGGCTTCAGAAGGCCAAAAATGGCTGTATTCAGTGTATAAGACGCACCAACATTTCCACCCTCTTTTAGGGGGGAAAAGTGTGTCTTATACTCCGAAAAATACAGTATATGTATGTGTGTGTGTGTGTGTGTGTGTGTGTGTGTATGTGTATGTGTATATGTATATCTATCTATCTATCTATCTATATATATATATATATATATATATATATATATATATATATATATATATAGTGAAAACCTCAGAAAACAAATATATATATGTATATCTATCTATCTATCTATCTATATATATATATTTGTATGTGTGTGTGTGTGTTCCAATTTAAAAAATGCAATTTTGCAGCAAATTCAGATTCTTTATCTCTACTTTTTGCAAGGATGTATTTCTATCCAACCATCAGACTTGGCCATGTTCCCATTACCTTGGGCTCTGCAGGCATTTCAACAACTGGGGAACCCTGAAAAGAGAATAAACAAAAGAGAACATTCTATAATTGGATCTATCGATTATGATTTCCTTTCCAGCTCATCGTTATCTGGATTCTTGAGACATTTTCTGGTACCACTTTTGCACTTCCTGACATTAGATTATCATCCATCAAAATGGTCTTGCTTTCAATTTTAAAATAAGAACGGATTAAAAATTTCAAATGTCCTCACAAATAGCACACACTTAACATTTAAAAAGTTCATAGGCAGGAAAAGAACAGTTTGACCCATTTACTGATGCAAGCAGAACGCTTTGATTCCTTCGTTCTTTTAAAAATAAAAAAAATCAGCCAGTAACCATATTTATAACACTGAATTTGGACTGCAACCTGTTCGTTTTTTTAAAAACCCAAAGTTACGTTCTGGCTGAAAGTATCTGTGCTGGAAATTGCAGCAGCTGCTTAATTCACCTGGTACAGATAGGCAAATTCAAGGGGGCGCGTGGAGGTCAAAAAAGTTAAAATGGCAACTGCAACCACATGATCAAAGCTTGGCAACCACTTCACTTAATCCTCCAGGGAAAGATTGAAAGCAAATGAGGTCCAGGCAGAAGAAGAACATCATGGATTCCAAATCTAAGGGACCAGTTTGGATAAAATTCAGCAGCACTTTTTCGTGCAGCTGTTGATAAAAATAGGATCACCAATGTCTGATGATGGATATGGCACAAGAAGAAGAAGAAGAAGTCACCTTACTGATTTCCGAATCAATCAGAAGGGAAGGAGGTTGCTGAGTTAGCCGAAACTGCTTTTGTGCCACAGCATGGGACTGCCAGTGGCTTCAGGGCACTACAATATTGGCCAAAGTACAACTAAAAATAAAGAATAGAAAGGGAGATATTCCTAGAACAGCCCAATCAGGACTGAATGTACTTACGGGTGTGTGGAAAAGATAGAAAATTGAGAAAGGGAGTGGAATGAAGAACAGCGAACTTGCATTCCACAGGGTAACTTCTGGTTACACATCTCACTTGCTTAAATAAACTAAGTAAGCAATGATTAAGTAAATGAAGAAATGTACAAACATACATGCATTCATTTGCATGAGGCACGACACAAACAAATGTGTTCTTAAAGAAACAAACCTGCCATTCAGCTGACTTGCACAAGTAAAATACCGGTTGAATACATTTGGTGAAAGTGGCATAAATTGCTGTACCTGTACTATTTAAATCTGCCCTCTCAAGCTAAGAAACAAACAGACAATCTTAAAATACATGTTGCAATCTTCAAAATAAATGTTGTTGTCTACGTGTTTAACCCGTTCAGGATTTCCATATATGGAATTTGTGTTGCTCCCAAATGAGTCCCATATCGATGGGATCCTCAAGGATTACTAGTTTCTCAGCTAACTCACATGATTTATTTCTAGCTCACCTGCAATTGGTCTCAAATTGCAATTCAAGAAATCCCCTTTTTAAGACTATGAAGCTTTACGGCAGTGTCTCCCAACCTTTGCCAGTTTAGGATGCATGGACTTCTGGGAGTTGAAGTCCATACACCTTTACAAGGGTAAGGTTGAGAAACACTGCTCTAAAGTGAAGTTTCCCAACCTTGGCAATTTTAAGATGTGTGGACGTCAACCTCCAAAATTCTCCAGTAAGCAAAAACGCAAATGTAAGTCTAAAGCGTAAGCAAATAAACAAATAAAGTCACTGTAATAGATCTCTCTGGGTTTGAGAACATCTCCAAGACATGGCAACTGATGACCAGATGACCTTGCCTCCTGAGATCTTAGTGCCTCCATTAAGGAATCAATAAAACAAAAAGAAGAAGGAATAAACAACCAATTGAGACCTTGCCTTAATGAATTAGAACATTAGGGCTAGAGTGTACATATGTATTTAGTTTCCAAGAATCTGTAGTGACTTTCCTGACTTGAAATCTGAGTAATAAGACTTAATGTGATATTAACTTGCTTGGTCAGAGGCCGTTAATAATGGAAGGAAGGAAGGGAGGAAGGAAGGAGGGAAGGAAGGAAGGAAGGAAGGAAGGAAGGAAGGAAGGAAGGAAGGAAGGAAGGAAGGAAGGAAGGAAGGAAGGAAGGAAGGAAGGAAGGAAGGAAGGAGAAAGCAAGAGCAAGCTTTGGTGGCACAGTGGTTAGAATGCAGTATTGCAGGCTAACTCTGCTCACCGCCAGGAGTTCAGTCCTGATCAGCTCAAGGTTGACTCAGCCTTCCATCCTTCCGAGGTCAGTAAAATGAGGACCCAGATTATTGGGGGAAATATGCTGACATTGGATGTAAACCACACAGAAACTGCTGTAAAGCACCATGGGGCAATATATAAACTAAATACTATTGCTATTGATATTTTTCCAGGGGATACTTACTAGTTTAATTGGATGCATGGAGCAAATGGAAGGGTCCTTTGCACCCCAGGCTTGCAAACTGGGATACCCACCAGGTTCTAAGACGTACGGGTCATCATCAAAGAACGGTTTCGAATAAACGAGCCACCTATGGAATAGAGAGATCTGTAAAAGAACTGGCAAAACAAGTAATGATAACGTATCTACTGAACGGAGCTGTAATCCCAAGAGATCTTCTGGAAGGAGATGGTTTGTTTGATCAACGCTTTAAGCCAACTAGCCCAATTTGTGTTTTCCAGACTAATATGTGAATTAGAAGGCAACGGTTGGTTGATTTTTGGCCATTTTCAAATTTTGCAATCTACCCCAGCTCACGAAGTAAGTAAATTATCTATAAAATACACAGTTCAGAGCAAAATATGTACACAATTCTATATTGTGTGCAAATGGAAAAAAAATATGAACCAGAAGAATTACTGATTATTTTGTATAAAAATTTCCACAGTATGCTGGGTTTTCCACGCAAGTTCAGAAATGCCTCAAATAAATAAACACTTGAATTTCCAAATAGATTGTGAGAACCAATCACTAGAAGCTGCAGACAAAGCATCAAGGCCACTTTTCCACCCGTCCTTGACCTAACCCATCTGTCTTGCAACCAGAGAATGCAGGACTCTGCCATTGTATAAGAAGCTTATCAGCACAAAACATCAGAATCTTGAAATCATTAGGTCAGAGTCAGATTCTACTTCTTTTGAAATGAACAGGGGCTCTATAAAAGTACTGCTCTCTTTTTGCACGTCTTGTTCATTTCCATGAAATTTGGCAATCAGATCCCAGGTGACTGGGTGGAAATGAATGCCCAGATGAACAGGCCGTGTTCAGCTCTTAAATGGTTTGTCTGGAGTGGCATCAGTCATCATTTCCTCCAGCAGCTGTTGTGGTCACGGTATCCCAACAGGACCCATCACTGACATTTGCAGTGGGATCTGTTAGCCATCTACTTTGTAAATTAGCTACACATCAATGTTCTGCTGTGTGGAACTGTTGCTTGTAACACAGGGCTGTCAAACTCAAGGTCCGCGGGCAGTGGTGAGATTCAAATAATTTAATAACCGGTTTTCTGCCCTAATGACCAGCTGTGTGGGCGTGGCTAGGAGGTGTGACAGGCAGCACTCGGCCTCCTGCACCCCTCCAGGAGCAAAAACCGGCCAGGGGGGATGTGCCACCCCCCACCCTCCATTTTGGACCTAGTAAGCCTCCCTGAAGCCTCCTGGGAGTGAAAACGGGTCGTGAGGGGGCCACGGTGCACCTCTCCCATTTTGGGCCTAGGAATTCTCCCTGAAGCCTCCTAGGAGTGAAAACGGGGCACGTGGGGACTCCTGGAAGGGGAGGGGAGGGGCGGAGCCAGCCAGCAATTTAACTACCGGTTCGCCCAATCCGGCCTGAACTTGCTGAATCCCACCACTGCCCTCAGGCCACATCCAGCCCACGGGGTGCTTAGATCTGGCCCATAGGGTCACCCTGGAAACAACGAAGGACTAGCCCGTGGTGCCTCTTCCAGTGAAAAGGGAGCTCGGGACAGCTGTGTGCGCCCTTCCGAGCTCTGTTTTCACTGGAAGAGGGTTGCAGGAGGCTGTCACAGCTGAAAACAGAGCTTGGGAGCCTGTTTTGGCTGGCAGGGTGCTCGGGCCGCCACAGGTACCCCTGACATGAGTGATGTCAAGCTGGCCATGCCCCTCCTCACCACGCCCACCACGCCCCCCCCAAGGGCCAACCCTGATGCGGCCCTCAATGAAATCGAGTTTGACACCCCTGTTTGTAAGCAGTAAGCTTTCCATTAGAGAAGGAGTTAAGGGCCACTCTTCAGATCCTTCTATTTTAGTCTCTACAAAAGAAGTCAAGCGCTTTAGCTCAAGGTCATCTCTTACAAGGTGGGTACTCAAAACAGAAGAGAGAGAAAAAGTGCCTTACAGGCCAGAGTGGACAATGATAGATGCTGCCTTCAAGGGTTCGCCACATCTTCGTAAATCTTCAGCAGAATCGGTGAACCTCTGTTTTCTCCCTTCGCCATTTTCCTCTGCAAAAAAAGTGATCTCGGGGAGTCTGAAATCCTGCAAAGAAATTTGGCTTGTTAGTGGAGAAAGAGTTGATTTCCACAATCATTACTTCCTAGCATTCCATAATGGTTACATATTTCAACAGCAGGCAAAACCTTTGTGTTTTTCAGAAAATAATTTTCAAGAGGAGCCCAACTGATCAAGGCAGACAAGTTGCATCAACCAATTCATTCAAAATGTGGTCAGGGGCTTTGCATTGAAAAATTGAAGCTTCAGTCACTTAGGGTTATAATTTGGTTGTTTTCTGTTCATACCATTCTTTCACCCAAAAGAGGCAATACCATCAAGGTAAAGGTAAAGGTTCCCCTCGCACATATGTGCTAGTCATTCCTGACTCTAGGGGGCGGTGCTCATCTCTGTTTCAAAGCCAAAGAGCCAGCGCTGTCCGAAGACGTCTCCGTGGTCATGTGGCTGGCATGACTCAATGCCAAAGGTGCATGGAACACTGTTACCTTCCCATCAAAAGTGGTGCCTATTTTTCTACATGCTTTCAAACTGCTAAATTGGCAGAAACTGGGACAAGTAATGGGAGCTCACTCCATTACACAGCACTAGGGATTTGAACCGCTGAACTGCCGACCTTTTGATCAACAAGCTCAGCATCTTAGCCACTGAGCCACCGCATCCCCCTCGTGGCACTTTTGGCTACCAAAGTCCTCCTCATCCACCACAGATGGTGAGTCACCTGCTTTCCATCATAAGCAAAGGTGAATTCTACACTCTGCAACTGAACCACCTCTTGCTTTTCACTGCCTTCAGTTGCTCTCCCTGCTTTGAAGAATGAGGCTCAGCTGCAGATCATGGCAACTCCTGGAAGCCTTGAGAAAATCTACTTTTTCAAGTTTCAGACAGGAGACAATTTTGATCCAGCAAAAGGCAGCTGTTCTGACCCAGCTTTCCAAACATGACAAATCCTCTGAAGTGAACTCAAAGATCCCTTTATTAGAAGCGCCAGCAGCCCCAGCAAAAAGTTTCTTTCTCACCGCAGCCTAGTAAGCCCTTTTGGCTGGAAGATGAATAGTTGTCTGCCACATCTATTCATCTCCAGCCCCTGCCTTTTATCCCCAGAGCTAGGGTGGGGCTTCGCTAGCAGCAGTGGCTCTTCCATCCCAAGGATCAGCCCATGGATTTCCACTGCTCTCCTCTCCTCTGCCTTCTGTGCATCCGCGCATCAGGCACTGGACCCAGCTGTTCCTCCTCTTCCTCATCGGCCACCTCCAGATCTGGGGGCTGTTGAATCTCCATCTGAGGCCTGACAGACGGCCCAGGCTTTTCCTCTGTCTCTCTCTCTCTCTGCCAGCTCCATTCCCTCTTCCCCCTCAGAGTTCTCAAGTTGCCTTGTTGCTGGCCCTGACTCCCATGCCTCCTCCTCCTCTGATTCAGCTGCTGGAGGGGCCTGCGGCTGACAAACCACAACAGCAGCTTTCTATATTCTCACTGTTCCAACATCAACATTCACCTGCATGGAAAGAGAAATACCCTTGAATGGAACTCAGTCCCTTTTACCTGCACAACCCGTTTGAGAGAACCAATACGGAACGGGGCATTCTCTCCTTCTGACTCTTCCTTGCAGTACATTCTCCAAGGGTTACTGATTTCCACGTTCCCTTCAGCCAGCACACACTTCCTCCCATGGAATCGGGGCTTTTCATACATCAACCAGCTGAAGAGAATCAGAAAGGAACATCATTTGTTGAGCGTCCATTAGAGCAGGGGTCTCCAAGCTTGGCAACTTGAAGACTTGTGGACTTCAACTCCCAGCTTTGCTGGCCGAGGAATTCTGGGAGTTGGAGTCCACAAGTCTTCAAGTTGCCAAGGTTGGAGACCCCTGCATTAGACCCAAGTCTTGAATTCTAGCGTTGGATTGGCTGGTGTGTGATATTGATGGAGTTACTTGGGTACCCACCCACATTCCTCATGGTCCTTAAAAGGGAAATGCCTTTCCTCTGTACCGAACAAGCTTATAAATATTTATCAAAAATATCTTAACAAAATGTTTTGCTACAATCACAAAAAAAAAATGGAGGGGAGGAAAAATTTTGGGAGACTCTCCCATCCTCTTGCTATTTGCCCTTCCATTCCTCCATAGCTCCACAATTCACACAGACACAGTTTTATGCATTAGAACAGTGGCACAGAAAACAGTGTACATCCAATAATTAAAGCTGAGGTATGATACAGTGGTGGGTTTCAAATTTTTTTACTACCGGTTCTGTGGGCGTGGCTTGGTGGGCAGGGCAGGGGAAGGATACTGTAAAATCCTCTCTTTTACTGTGCTGTTCCCTTCCAGGTATTTAAGGAGAGGCCAGCCCTTTAAGGTGGACCAAATCAGGAAACTGACTCCATAGAAAAACTATTGAGATAGGATATAGTAGAGATGAAAGAATTCAACACTTTCCACTCCAGAGGAATGTTGGTGGAATTGACAGATCTTTCTAAGACGGAAACACTAACTTCCTTGATTGCACTAGAGAGAAAATATTACCTACGTTTATTGAACAACCATGCACTGACGCTTCTGATCCTTTTAATAGTATTTGCTTGCTGGTTTCTTTTTCCGGCTAAGGTCCTGTTTTCCCACTATGCTTACCCCAAGCCAGCTAAAGCATTGCTTACCCTCCACGGATCACCTGAATGGAGATAGTGCTTGCGAGTTCCCAATAAGTGGCATCTGGGACATCATTCCAGATTTCTCTTTTCTGCCCTCCAAAGCCTGCCTCAGAGTATAAAATGATCTGCAGTAAAGCAAGAAACGGGAGGGGGGGAGGAAAAGGGACCGTCTTAACTTTGTGTCTACCAAGGTATAATCTCTTTGCCGGATCCTGGGAAGTCACCCTTCCTTTTCGCCATCCTACCTTGCTGGGACGCTTATTGATCTTCAGAGGATTATGTTGCTCTTCCTGAAATTGAAAAAAATAGTTGGGAAATTACTGGAGATCACAGGGTAGCACTTGCACAAGTAAATAGGGCCACGGTGGAGATTTTCAAAAGGTCTCTGTGTCTAAATCAACGGTCACCAACTGGTGGTCTGTGGACCACTGGTGGTCCGTGAGAAAATTTTGGTGGCCCCCTGAAAAATTATTTGCATTTTTTATATTCCACTAAATCAGGGGTCTTCAAACTAAAGTCCCTGGGCTGGATATGTGCAATGAACGGTTGTATTGTTGCAGAGAGTCTCTCACTTTGGGATCTTCTTGTGTGGGTTGGAGGGGGGCAGAAATTCCAACTTGGGGTCTGCTTCAGCCTCTTGGTGCGGGGCTTTGGGCAAAGGCTGGAGGGAAGTGCTGCTAGTGGCGAAGAGCTGGAGGGCCTTGTTCCAGTGGGATAGCATCATGGCCTGGAACTGGCTGACCATCTCAGCCTGCTGAGCCTCCAGGTGCCAGTACCTGGCCTTGCCCTCCTGCAGGTCTTCCTTCTGCTTGGAAAGCCTATGCTCCTAGTTCTCAGTGAGGTGCTTCTGCTGAGACTCTTTCTCAGTCAGATCAAATCTGAACTGAGCTATTTTGCCAACTCCTTCACATGTTGGCTGCTTGGCTCCAACAACTGCTTCCTGTTGGGGCCCTAAGGAGCCTGGGTGGGGAGGGGAGGAGTGGCTGGGAGGGGAGGGGCAAGTAGAGGCCGACGAGACACCCCTTGACGTGAGTGATACCGAGTTGGCCACATCCACCCAGTCACATGACCACCTTAGCTACGCCCATCAAGCCGGTCATTAGGCAGATCATAGCAGTAGTCCACGGGATTTAAAATTATGAATTTAGTGGTCCCTGACGTCCGAAAGGTTGGTGACGCCTGGTCTAAATTGTACATCCAATGAACTTTCTCTGCAGTGGTAGAATAAGTAAAGAGTATGTATTTTGGTAGATCAATTGTATATTATTTAGCTTCTTAGTTTTATACCCAACCATTCCTTCAAGAGCTCCAAGTGGCCCACTCTGTGTTTCTCCCCACAATCACCACCTTATACAGTGGGTTGGGCTGGGAGAGACGGATTAAACTCGGAGTATTTCCATGGTTGAAAAGGGACTAAGATTGAATCTCAACCCCCTAACTACAGGTAGTCCTCGACTTATGACCACAATTTAGGCCAAAATTTCTGTTGTTGGGTAAGATATTTGCTAAGTGAGTTTTGCCCCCATTTTACGACCTTTCTTGCCACAGTTGTTTAAGTGAATCACTGCAGTTGATAACTTAGTATCCTGGTTATTATGTGAATCTGGCTTCCCCGTTAATTTTGCTTGTCAGAAGGTCACAAAAGGGGATCACATGGCCCCAAGACACAGTGACCGTCATAAACATGAACCAAGCAGCTGAATTTTGATCACATGATCGTGGGAAAGCTGCAAAGGTCGTAACTGTGAAAAACGGGCGTAAGTTATATTTTCTAGTGCCGTTGTAACGTTGAACGGTCACTAAATGAACTGCTGTAAGTCGAGGACTACGTGTACTATACCAGGGGTCTCCAACCTTGGCAACTTTAAGACTTGTGGACTTCAACTCTCAGAGTTCCTCAGCTAGCAAAGCTGGCTGAGGAATTCTGGGAGTTGAAGTCCACAAGTCTTAAAGTTGCTAAGGTTGGAGACCCCTGTACTATACTATGTATCTCTTGCATTGCATCCAAATATTCCTCTCCCCAACATACACAGGTCTGGAGCGTCGTTGGGTCATTTCTGTTCATCTGATATAATATTATTGTCAACTCGAGCTGGCCTGACTGAGGCCATTTGGAGGCTCCACGGTTGCCACAATGGAGATGAGGGTTAGGGAGGGAGGAATAGTGGCAGCTGGGGTTTGGTAGCCAAAACAAACTAGTTTTCCTTGTGAAGCAAGGACGTTCCCACCGGTGGCTGAAGAAAGGAGGAATGATGTTGCCCAAGCAACCGGACTGCACCTTGATTGGACCATGTGACCGATTGTTTGGGAAAAGGGGGAAAACTTTTACTTTTAATTAGATGAAAACTGCAGGAACCTTCAGAGTCAGTTTTCACCAGCCTGTGCCAATATGAAAGTATATCCAATAAAACTATCCTTTGAGGAACCTATCTGCCTTGGAGTTCTGTTTGCTATGGGTGTATTATTCAGAACCTTTACATTAAACCGACTCTGACAATTATGGCTTCAAAAGCCGAGGGAGAAGACTAGTCCAGGGGTCTGCAAACTTGGCTCCTTTAAGACTTGTGGACTTCAACTCCCAGAGTCCCTCAGCCAACTAAGCTGGCTAAGGAACTCTGGGAGTTGAAGTCCACAAGTCTTAAAGGGGCCAAGGTTGAGGCCCTGTTCTACAGGAATCAATTTTGCAAGCCAATCATCAAAGAACTCATCTCATCGGTGTCATAATCTACTGAAGTCGATTTCACAACGCCAATAGAAAGTTCTCTGAACTTAATGCATTGTTAGCTTGCATAAGGAGCATTCCTCTTTTTCTGGAAGCACCACCACCACTCCGCCCCCTGCAGGGTAATCCAGATTGCTCAAAGACCTGACATAAAAGCAATTGGGGGCGGGGGGCGGGGAATGGGAATGTTTATCCAGGAAAACAAGTCGGAACCTGTGTCTTGTGCTCCATAAAGGAGGCTGTTGTGAAATTGTCAAGATGCAATGCCCCAAGATAAAGCGTTACATATCAGAAACATCTGAGCCTCTTGTTCACCACTAAAACTTCTTGTTTAAACGTAAAAGAAAAAAGTGGGGGAGGGTGAGAATCGGACATGTTTACAGATACAGATTAACAGAATTGGAAGGGACCCTGTACTATACTATGTATCTCTTGCATTGCATCCAAATATTCCTCTCCCCAACATACACAGGTCTGGAGCGTCGTTGGGTCATTTCTGTTCATCTGATATAATATTATTGTCAACTCGAGCTGGCCTGACTGAGGCCATTTGGAGGCTCCACGGTTGCCACAATGGAGATGAGGGTTAGGGAGGGAGGAATAGTGGCAGCTGGGGTTTGGTAGCCAAAACAAACTAGTTTTCCTTGTGAAGCAAGGACATTCCCACCGGTGGCTGAAGAAAGGAGGAATGATGTTGCCCAAGCAACCGGACTGCACCTTGATTGGACCATGTGACCGATTGTTTGGGAAAAGGGGGAAAACTTTTACTTTTAATTAGGTGAAAACTGCAGGAACCTTCAGAGTCAGTTTTCACCAGCCTGTGCCAATATGAAAGTATATCCAATAAAACTATCCTTTGAGGAACCTATCTGCCTTGGAGTTCTGTTTGCTATGGGTGTATTATTCAGAACCTTTACATTAAACCGACTCTGACAATTATGGCTTCAAAAGCCGAGGGAGAAGACTAGTCCAGGGTTCGCAAACTTGGCTCCTTTAAGACTTAGGATTCAACTCCCAGAGTCCCTCAGCCAACTAAGCTGGCTAAGGAACTCTGGGAGTTGAAGTCCACAAGTCTTAAAGGGGCCAAGGTTGGAGGCCCCTGTTCTACAGGAATCAATTTTGCAAGCCAATCATCAAAGAACTCATCTCATCGGTGTCATAATCTACTGAAGTCGATTTCACAACGCCAATAGAAAGTTCTCTGAACTTAATGCATTGTTCACTTGCATAAGGAGCATTCCTCTTTTTCTGGAAGCACCACCACCACTCCGCCCCCTGCAGGGTAATCCAGATTGCTCAAAGGACCTGACATAAAAGCAATTGGGGGCGGGGGGGGCGGGGAATGGGAATGTTTATCCAGGAAAACAAGTCGGAACCTGTGTCTTGTGCTCCATAAAGGAGGCTGTTGTGAAATTGTCAAGATGCAATGCCCCAAGATAAAGTTTTACATATCAGAAACATCTGAGCCTCTTGTTCACCACTAAAATTTCTTGTTTAAACGTAAAAGGAAAAAGTGGGGGAGGGTGAAAATCGGACATGTTTACAGATACAGATTAACAGAATTGGAAGAGACCTTGTAGGTCATCTAGTCCAACAACCCCTTCTCCCCACCGCCCAAAGTCTCACAACAATTGTAGTTTGAGGTGAGGGTTCAGTTCTCTAAAATGGAATATTGCAGGGTTTTCATCATGTACACTTACTGTTACCTCTGTTCCCGTCTTTAAGACAACCACTTTTCAATTTCTTTAATGAGCATCGCTGACTCCATAGCCGCCCCATTTAAAGGTTGTAAATAATGACCTTCGTTCAGGCATAGCATTCAAGTGGCTTCTCCAAGCGCTGTAGCAATTGAGCAAAGTGGTGGGTTCGGTCCTGTAACCATCCTTTTGAACTTAAGCTGTGCCACCAGTTCCACAACTGGCTGAAGCTAAGGACGGTAATTCATCCGGGTGCAAAAGGCTACGATGTTCTTTTTTCACATTGCAGAACTCAGAGAGAATGAGTTCAAAACAGCCCAGCTCTTGAACACACAAAGTGGCAAGAAACCCACAGGTGTAGCGGCAGTTTTGAAAGAGCATTGTTATTCCAAGGAATTGAGTGACATTGTTTTGATTTCCCCTTCATATTAAGAAAAGTCTAGAAGTTTGGAACTCATTCTGAACTAACCTGCTTTTTATTCTTGCGTTTGAATGAAGGGGAAGCCAGGTGGGGGAGGGAATTTTCACATAGCTGCAAGCTTTTCTTACTGTAAAAGTCTCAGACTTTAAATTCCCATCCTAAAGTCATGTGCCATCCAGTCCTTTAGCCCTAGATACTGTGGAAACTGTCCATCTTTGGGGTATCTTTGCTGGAGTTATTAAAGAGCTCCTGGCAGCTTGTGAGCAATTTGGGAGTCATTTTGCTTGGGAATGTATGCTATTTTACATTATGCTTTTTGCATGCGCTAATAATAAAGCTTAAAATCCCTTTTTATTTAGTGGTGTGTTTATTGTCCCTAGAATCCAAAAGAACCAATTGCCTGGGCATCTGATCATGGCACTGACATGCTTGGCAAAACACCACATTACAGTTGTCATCAGCAAAGACCAAACGGAGCAGTCCCATTCAGATTTCCTTAACCCCGGGCTCTCCAGATGCCTTAAGACTTCAACTCCCATAATCCCCAAAGTACACAGGATGATAATGCAAGCGAAAGCCCAAGACATTACGCAGGCACAAGCTTGAGAACGGTTACATTCAAGTCGACTTGACCTGGATTTCAAGGTACCCAGCCACAATTCACTCACCTGGACTTCTGATTGCGTCAAGGTCTCTGCTTCCCTGGAGAGAAGAATAACCTGCTTGGAACCACCACCTGTGTCCGGCGCTCTGAAATGGTGCCCAGCATGGAGTGCAGTTAGCGGTAACCCCTTATGAGTTGCATCTTGCTGATGGGCACTTGGAGACGCCTGGCTGCTGTTTTTCTGGATAACAGGGCTCATTTCCTTCCTTTTTGTTAGGGGGCTCTTGGGCTCAGCCTTTTCTGGGGAGATGAACTTGCTGTAAAGAAAGCTGTTGTCCAAGCGAGAATAGGGCTTGTCTTCCACAACCCTTCTGTCTACAAAGTTGGACAAAAGAGCCATCCCTGAGAGAACATGGGTCCTGATCAAGTGGGGCTTATGATTCACGATAGTTCGGGGGGCAATATCGGTGGCCTTGATTTCCCCCAGATTTTGCTGAATTTTTCCAAGGAAAGGAGGCCCAAAGTCTTCCTCGGTCTTGTACTGCTGGCTTTCCCAAGAGGAAGATCTCCTGCCTACGCTGCTATCCCATGATTTCTCTTCTTTAGTGAGGTAAGGGTTTTCGATCTCCTCCGTGTCTTCTTCTGCCAATCCTGGCTCCTCCCCCTTGGATCCTGTCCCTTCCTCTGAGTTTTCCTCGGTGAGAGCGAACAGCTCACCTAATGCTGTTGGGAAAGACACCTTTGACTTGGGAGCGATGTGGTTCTCATCGATAGGCGGAAGGACGGTGTGCTTGGCAAGAGTGGAAGGGCGTGGAGTCCTCGAGAGGGCTTTTGAAGGCTTCCGAAGTTCAGCTGGGTCCATGTTGCGGAGGGTGTCTACAAAATGCTCCATTTCCCCGGCTTCCTCGGGTTCGTGTTCTCCGGTCTGGCTTCTTATTAAGTCACTTGGGGGTTCGGGCCATGAAAAAGAAGCGAGGGTCCCAGCAGGAGAAGTCTCTTGTTCCAGTGCAAATATCAGAGGGCCCTTGCCCGAAATCTGCTTGTCTTTCTTCAGTTCATCATCCTGCGTTCTGGCTTTATGATCCCCTGGAGAAGTTGGCTGTGATGCAGCAGAGACTCCAATTTCCTCTGCGGTGTCCAAGGGGCACCTATTTCTCCTCTTGGCAGATAAGCTGGTTTTTCCCACGCCTAACCAGCTGCTCTCTTGATCTGACCCGTTTGTTATTAGGCCTCCTGCAGTGGGCATGCCTTGCTCCTGTTCAGACCTGCTTCCTGCAAACAGGTTGCCGGGCTTCTGGGAGGCAAAATTGCTGGGCAGGCTGCCGTCTCTCTGGGCTGTGCCGAATGGAACTACTCCCTCTCTGGCTATAGCAGCGTCTCTGTTTGATGTGCGATCAGGGCTCGGTGCAAGCACACACCTTGGCCCCTGGGCATCCCTCACATTGGCATTTTGAGAGTGAGTCATGCCATTCTCAACCTGTAGTGACTCTGGAGTGGAGATGTTGTGAAATTTGGGGAAGGAGGAATGGGCTCTTTGCGGGGATTTGGCATTGGGGAGATCGTCTTGAGGCGGCCAGGTTTCTTCCAACGCAGTGCTGGTGTTAGAGCTGGAAGCAAAGAGTTTCTCTCGCTGGCTCTGGCTGGTGTTTCCCGATCCAGACATAACAACCTCTCGCCCGACTTGGTAAACAGTGGAGCATCCGGGCTGAGGCACAATGACTTGCTGTTGGGCTCTAAAAACAACCGTGCTGTTCCCCTTGGGACCGTACCACTGGGAATGGGTTTTGGCTACAGTGCTGGAACACACTACGTTCTGGACTGGCTTGAACACACAACGCTCTTCAGGAAATGCAGGGCTCGGGGCGGAGGATGTGTAATTTCTCCCTGAGGATCCGGAGAATGAAATAGAACGGAGGGCATTGGAAGAACTTTCCCTTAAGGATTGAAAAGCACCAGGGAAGTTGTTTTCCTTCTGGGATCCAGCATCCAGCTTGGGGAAATCCCCGTTTAGCATAAGGCCTTCCTTCTGGGAGACGGTTCCATTCAAGCTGTCACGAGAAAGGCCCAGATTCTGCTCTTGCAGCCCGTTAGTGTTTATGGTCTGGCTCTCTCTCTGGAATCCGGCATTGCCAGGGTTGTGAACAGCATCCGGAGAGTGTGTGGCTCCACATGATTCAGTAACTCTGGTACTGACGCCATCTTGCATCTCTGTCTTCACTGGGCACTTCGGCTTGGGAATCCGGGAATAAACTTGAGAAAAGACAGGCCCGTGAGCAGTAAAATTTCTCTGTGGGCTGGAAGAGCAGGAAGGCCCCTCCATTGCTGTGGGAGAGAAGCTTCTGGAGTCCACCAGGGAAGGGGAGACCCCAGCATCTGCTGGGGATGAGGAGTGCCAGTTGTCTCCCGGGGCGGACAAGAGTAGGGCATCTGGTGGAGGAGGCAAGCAGTTGATCTCTGCCGGGGAAGGGCACATGGCATCTGCGGAGGAGGAAAACCATCCATTGTCTGGCGGAGGGGACGGATACCTGAGATCCAAGGAGGGTGAGGAACATTTTGGAACTGCTGGGGAAGGGGAGCTCCTGGCATTTGATGAGGGAGACTTGCTCCTGCTCTCTGCTAAGGCGAATGGCCGCCTGGTGTCCACCGTTGAAGGAGCTACGGCGCTTCCTCCAGAATACAAACGCCTCATATCTGAAACAGAATAGGAGGACCTGTTTCCTGCCAAGGAGGACGAGTGCTGGGTATCATCCAGGGATGAGAAGGAGTGGTTGTCTGTTCTGGAAGGGGTATCGTTCCTCCCTACTGGACAACGTGAACTGATGCTACCTTTTGGGCAGGGGAGCACATGTGTTGGCTTGGCCTTGAGTGGCGGAGGGAGCTGCGGTTTTGTTGCTGGGAGGGGAGGCTGCCTCTTCTCTGCCGGGGATTGGGACCTCCGGTTTTCTGCGGTTGGCCCAGAAGGAGAACAGGACCGCTTAGCCTCCTCCGAGAAAGTGGATTTCCTTCTCCCCGTTGGAGAAAAAGGCTGCTTGGCATTTGCTGGAGAAAGGCATCTCTTGGCATTCACAGAGGACACGTTGGATGGTAAAGAATTCCTGGAAGTGGTGGGGTGAGACGCGTGGGCATCCTCTGGGGGTGAAAGTAAGCGCCTGGTAGGTAGGGGAGAACGGGAGGGCCTGGTTTCAGCGGAAGGAGCTGGGCTAGTGGCATCCATCCCCACAAGTCCTTTCTCCCAGGCCTCCAGCAACTTGGACACTTTAGAGGGGCTGCTGGTTCTGGTGCCTCCTCCCTCCACCCTCTGGGAGGCTGCCGACACTTTGCCAAAGGGTGTTTTCTTGACCGGTTCAGGGTGGTTTTTCTTCCATCGAAGCGAAGGGCTTGAGGCAGGACCTCCCGGCTTGCTTGGATGGGAACGTGCCTTGCCGGCAATTTTCTCCATGCTGGAATTAGGACAAGGCAGGTCTTCTTCAGTGTCAGGCCCACTTTGAGGCTGAAGTTGCTCGTGGTTGCCTTCCCAAGGGGTTCCTTTGGTTTTGCTGGAGTTGGAGTGGGGAGGGGAGGGGTGGGATAGGATGGGAGAAAAAAGGAAAGCAAAAGATTAGGCCTGGGTCCCCACCCAGCTTGCCCCCCCAAATAGATTATTCCACGTCATTTTCCATGAAGCCTGGCAGATTCCGTGCTCCCTCTGGTTTCCTTGAACTGTACTTAAACACAACAGCAGCAACAACAACAAAGCAGTCATACTGCAAAATAAGGGGGGGCAGCTTTAAAGATTATCTTTATCTTTATCAGAGATGCTTCTGGGTCTCTTCTAAAACACAAATCTAATGCCTTGTTTGGAAGAGTCAGGAAAAGACCGAAATAGGCTGAATTAACAGAGAGGAGGAGCCACAAAGAGGCGAGGGGTCAAACTATTTTCCAAAGCACCTGAAGGCCAGACAAGGAATAATGGATGGAAACTGAACAAGGAGAGATTCAACCGAGAACTAAGGAGAAATTTTCTGACAGTGAGAACAGAAGTTGCCTTCGGAAGTTGTGACAGCTTCATCACTGGAAGCTTTCAAGAAGCGACTGGACAAATGGTGTTTAGTCTGCTTGGGTGGGGGGTTGGATTAGATCAGTAGTGAAATCTGAACTGGTTTACTACCGGTTTGTGGGCTGCGCATGCATGTTGCAAGCCAAATGAACACATGCGCACAAGTGTGCACCATGCACCAAATGCAAGGTGCATCCGTGCACACACTCACACGCGCAGTACACGACAAAAGGATGCATGGGGTAAGTAGAACAGCATGCAGGGTGTGTGTGTGATCAGCTGTAGCGGGTGATCTTTTTTTTTTACTTTTAAAAGCATTTTTTTACAACCTATTTGGGCGAATAGGTTGTAAAAAAATGCTTTTAAAAGTAAAAAAAAAAAATTTCAATGACCAGCTGAGCAACGCGTGATCTTCAGAACTTTTTTTCCTTTTTAAAGCATTTTTAACTACCAGTTCTGTAGAAAAAAAATGCTAAGCGTTGCTTACCTGATTGTCAGAACTTTCTTTTTTACATTTTTTACTACTGGTTTGGCGAACCAGTAACCTTTTTTTACTACCAGTTCAGGCAAACCGGACCGAACCAGGAACATTTCACCCCTGGACTAAATGACCTACAGCTTCTGCCAACCTAGCAGTTTGAAAGCACGTAAAAAATGCAAGTAGAAAAATAGGGAGCACCTTTGGTGGGAAGGGAACAGCGTTCTGTGCGCCTTTGGCGTTGAGTCATGCCAGCCACATGACCACAGAGACATCTTCGGACAGACGTCTTGGCTTTGAAACGGAGATGAGCACCGCCCCCTAGAGTCAGGAATGACTAGCATATATGTGCGAGGGCAGTGGTTCTCAACCTTTATAGTGCTGCGACCCCTTTAATACAATTCCCCACGATGTGGCGACCCCAACCATAAAATTATTTTCGTTTTGAATTTATTGCGCCTGAAGTCAGACATAGCAATCTGAACTGCTTGCGATTGCCTTGAGGACGGAGGCATTAAAGCGGAGACTCCTCCCCTATTAAGTTTATCGCGCCTGAAGCCAGATTAGGCTAGCGATTGGGAGTGATTGCAGCTGGCTTGAGAGGGAGGCATCAGAGCAAAGATTTCTCTCTTTTTTAATTCATCGCGTCTGAAGCCGAATTCGGCTAGCGATTGGAAGAGCCTGCAGCTGGCTTGTGGAGTCAACTATTGGAGCACGATTTTTCAACTCGCAAGTATACTTTCCATATTTCCGATGGTCTTAGACGACCCCTGGCAAATCGTCATTCGACCCCCAATGGGTCGCGACCCACAGGTTGAGAACCACTGTGCTAGGGGAACTTTTACCTTTACCTTAATAGGTAAGAGTATAGTATATTGAATATTAATAGCATATCGTATAAACATTGTTATAGTAATAGTGTAATTGTAAGCCATCTGAAACCACGTGGTTGAGATGAATAGCCATAGAAATTAAGTAAATAAATAAAATAAATAGTAATTGCATAATGATAGCATAGTAATTGTAATAGTATTTCTTTATTTAAGAAAATGTATATTGCCAGTCAGTGACTCTTGGTGGCTTACAATGATAAAGTTATCATATCATATCATACTATTATTATAGTAATACTATAGAGATAGCAATGGGACAGAATTAGATAGAGAATTGCATAAAAATAGAACAGAATTAGAACAAGAATAGAATAAAAATAGAATTAGAACAGAATAAAATAGAACAGAGGGTCAGTTTGGAGTAGTCACTAGTGGTTAAGGCATCAGGTTAGAAACCAGGAGACAGTGAGTTCTAGTCCCAGCTTTAAGCCAATGGCCAGGAGACCCTAAATTCAAGCCCTGCCTTAAGCATGAAAGTCAGTTGAGTGACTTTGTGCCAGTCACTCTCTCTCAGCCGACCCACCTCACAAGGTTGTTGTTGTGGGAAAAATAAGTGGAGGAAGGTGTTTTGGAGATGTTCGCCACCTTGACTTATTTGTAAAAATAATAAAGGTGGGAAACAAATCAAATAAATAGATAGAATATAGAAAGCATTTTCTTATCACGTTTATATGTGAATAAAACATCTCCACGTATTTATATTTCCCTTATAGGGAAATATAAAAGAAAAGACCTGTGCAGGGCCCAAAGTTTTTGTCTCTCTCCTGAGTTCAGAGTCAATCCAATTGGATATAGGTTTTTTTTTTCCACAGAAGAATCTGTGACAACAAAGTTAAGACCAAATTATGGGATAAAATAATTCAGCGTTTATAGTGTTTTGTTTGACTTGTATGCCATGTAAAGTCACTCTGTGGAAGAAATGGGCAGTCTCTAAATCTGATATATAAATGAATAAATAACCTCCACCTCCCAGAATGATGTCCATCATTTCAGAGTCCTAAGACATCTAGAACATGGGTCTCCAACTTTGGCAACTTTAAGTGTGGCCTTACCAAGGCACTTCATAATGCCTTGGTAAGGCCACACTTGGAATACTGCATTCAGTTTTGGTCGTTACTATGTAAAAAAGATGTGGAGACTCTAGAAAGAGTGCAGAGAAGAGCAACAAAGATGATTAGGGGACTGGAGGCTAAAACATATGAAGAACGGTTGCAGGAACTCTGTATCTCTAGTTTAATGAAAAGAAGGACTAGGGGAGACATGATAGCAGTCTTCCAATATCTCAGGGGCTGCCACAAAGAAGAGGGAGTCAAACTATTCTCCAAAGCACCTGAGGGTAGAACAAGAAGCAATGGGTGGAAACTAATCAAGGAGAGAAGCAACTTAGAACTAAGGAGAAATTTCCTGACAGAACAATTAATCAGTGGCACAAACTGGCCTCCAGAAGCTGTGAATGCTCCAACACTGGAAATTTTTAAGAAGATGTTGAATAACCATTTGTCTGAAGTGGTGTAGGGTTTCCTGCCTGGGCAGGGGGTTGGACTAGAAGATCTCCAAGGTCCCTTCCAACTCTGTTATTCTATTCTATTCTAAGACTTGTGGACTAACTCCCAGAGTTCCTCAGCCTGCTTTGCTGCAGGATCTCCAACCTTGGCCACTTTAAGACTTGTGGACTTCAACAGCTTTGCAGGCTGAGGAACTCTGGGAGGTGAAGTCCACAAGTCTGAAAGTGGCCAAGTTTGGAGACCCCTGATCTAAAAGGGGCCAGACTGAAGGGCCATGAAATGTCTGGATAGTTTGCTAAACTGATCCGAGGTTGAGACGTCCATGTTTTAAGTACAAAGGAACTGACTCCATCTTAGCCTGATTATGGCAATGCTCATTAACGCTTGCGAATGTTTGATTGTAAACAACCTTGTAGCCAAACGCATTCAGTTTTGCCCACTTTGCTCATTGTGGTATGGCATGGGTCATTTGAAATGTCACCACTGGAATTTCATTTCGTCATTAGGAAAAGAAAAAAAAACACCTCCTTATGAGTCATTTTCCTAATCAAGCCGTGCTGAGCTGCAAAAATCATGACGTAGTGCTTACAAAGACATACTGGTAAAAACGAAAAAATCTCAAGTTGGAAAACAAGTTACAAAACAGAAATCAATAAAGGGTCCTCGGTGCCCTCTGAGCTTGGTTGTTTCCTTGCAGATGTTTCATTATTCAAATTAGGTAACATCATCGGTGCTACAGTAAGAAATCTTGAGCTACTAATATTCTCCTCTAGAATAGAATAGAATAGAATAGAATTTTATTGGCCAAGTGTGATTGGACACACAAGGAATTTGTCTTGGTGCATATGCTCTCAGTGTACATAAAAGAAAAGATACGTTCATCAAGGTACAACATTTACAACACAATTGATGATAATATATCATTATAAATCATAAGGATTGCCAGCAACAAGTTATAGTCATACAGTCATAAGTGGAAAGAGATTGGTGATGGGAACTATGAAACGATTAATTAAATTAATTAAATTAAATTAATTACTGCAGATTCAGTAAATAGTCTGACAGTGTTGAGGGAATTATTTGTTTAGCAGAGTGATGGCCTTCGGGAAAAAACTGTTCTTGTGTCTAGTTGTTCTGGTGTGCAGTGCTCTATAGCGTCGTTTGAGGGTAGGAGTTGAAACAGTTTATGTCCAGGATGCGAGGATCTGCAAATATTTTCACGGCCCTCTTCTTGATTCGTGCAGTATACAGGTCCTCAATGGAAGGCAAGTTGGTAGCAATTATTTTTCTGCAGTTCTAATTATCCTCTGCAGTCTGTGTTTTTCTTGTGGGGTTGCAGAACCGAACCAGACAGTTATAGAGGTGCAAATGACAGACTCAATAATTCCTCTGTAGAATTGGATCAGCAGCTCCTTGGGCAGTTTGAGCTTACTGAGTTGGCGCAGAAAGAACATTCTTTGTTGTCCTTTTTAATGATGTTTTGATGTTAGCTGTCCATTTGAGATCTTGCGATATGATAGAACCCAGAAATTTGAAGGTTTCTACTGTTGATACTGTGTTGTCAAGTATTGTGAGAGGTGGAAGTATGGAAGGGTTTTCCTAAAGTCTACCACCATTTCTACGGTTTTGAGTGTGTTCAGTTCCAGATTGTTTTGGTTGCACCACAAGGCTAGTCGTTCGACCTCTCGTCTATATGCGGATTCGTCATTGTCTCGAATGAGACCAATCACTGTTGTGTCATCTGCGAACTTCAGTAGCTTAACAAATGGATCATTGGAGATGCAGTCATTGGTATACAGAGAGAAGAGAAGTGGGGAGAGCACACAGCCTTGGGGGGGCCCTGTGCTAATTGTACAGGTATTTGATGTGATCTTGCTTAGCTTCACCTGCTGCTTCCTGTTTGTTAGGAAGCTTGTGATCCACTTACAAGTCTGTTCCGGTACCTGTAGCTGGTTTAGCTTAGTTAGAAGAATGTCTGGAATGATGGTATTGAATGCTGAACTAAAGTCTACAAAGAGGACCCTTGCATAGGTCTTTGGAGACTCAAGATGTTGTAGGATGTAGTGCAGAGCCATATTAACAGCATCATCTGTTGATCTATTTGCTCGGTATGCAAATTGCAAGGGGTCTAAAAGCGGATTCGTGATGGTTTTCAGGTAGGAAAGCACTAGCCTTTCAAAGGTTTTCATGACTACAGATGTTAGAGCAACTGGTCTGTAGTCATTCAGTTCCTTGATGGTGGGCTTCTTTGGCACTGGGATGATGGTAGAGCGTTTGAAGCAAGAAGGAACATAGCACATCTCTAGTGATTTATTGAAAATATGGGTGAAGATGGGGGCCAATTGGTCAGCACAGACTTTTAAGCAAGAAAAAGTTTCTCTATGGGAAAACCATAAAGAAATAGGCATGGAAGGTAATTTGGGCTATACAACACCGCAAAAGAGAGAGAGAATGGTGCCTATTCTGTCAACCTACACAATATATTTATTTGTCCGTTTGTTTTATAGTCCATTTTTCGTTCAAAAGCTCAGATTAGAAGCAAAGTTTAAAAACCGGACAGGTTTTCCAAATTCAGTTGCTTTAACAGAAAGAAACATCTTATATTTTTCCCATACAGTGGAGGGCTATAGAAAACAAGAAGGGAAAAATTGAGGACCTGTATACTGCACGAATCAAGAAGAGGGCCGTGAAAATATTTACAGATCCCTCACATCCAGGACATAAACTGTTTCAACTCCTACCCTTAAAACAACGCTATAGAGCACTGCACACCAGAACAACTAGACACAAGAACAGTTTTTTCCCGAAGGCCATCACTCTGCTAAACAAATAATTCCCTCAACACTGTCAAACTATTTACTGAATCTGCACTACTATTAATCTTCTCATAATTCCCATCACCAATCTCTTTCCACTTATGACTGTATGACTGTAACTTTGTTGCTGGCAATCCTTATGATTTATATTGATATATTGACCATAAATTCCTTCCATCCTTTATAAGGTAGGTAAAATGAGGACCCAGATTGTTGGGGGCAATAAGTTGACTTTGTATATAAATATACAAATAGGATGAAGATTATTGCTTGACATAGTGTAAGCCGCCCTGAGTCTTCAGAGAAGGGCGGGATATAAATTCAAATTTAAAAAAAAAATTGTGTTGTAAATGTTGTACCTTAATGAACGTATCCTTTCTTTTATGTACACTGAGAGCATCTGCACCAAGACAAATTCCTTGTGTGTCCAATCACACTTGGCCAATAAAAAATTCTATTCTATTCTATCTGAACCAGTGGTGGGATTCAGCCAGTTCTGTCCGGATTGTGCGAACCAGTAGTGGCAAGTGCTGGAAGCTCCGCCCACCTGCCTGGATGTAATACATGACTACTGTGCATGCGCAGAAGACCGTGTGCATGTGCAGAGGTGGTGCGTGCAAGCAAAGCATTTGAAAACCATTAGAGAAGGTAATTGAATCCCACCTTTGATCTGAACGCACACAGAGTGCATTTGCCTCACTAAATAGTCACTCCATAAAACACAAAAAATGACTGAGAGGTAGGTCAGCAATTTCAAAATGCTTCTCATCGGCTCAGATTTCCAGCCAACTCACCTCACAGGCTATCGTTGTGAGAAAAATAGGAGAAGGAGGCACGATGCATGCTGCTTCACGATGTGTGGAATCAAGACAGGGTATAAATCTAATAGAACCCGGGCTGTGAACCTGACAGCCCAGGTTTGAGATCTGAGCACCATCCAATGGGGTGAGCTCTTGTTCCTCTCCCTAGCTCCTGCCCGCCTAGCACTTCGAAAGCATGCAAATGAGAGTAGATAAATAAGTACCATTTCAGAGGGAAGATAAGAGTTTTCTTTGAGCCTCGGCGTATCGTCATGCTGGCTGGACGACCATGGAAAATGTCTTTGGGCAACCCTGGCTCACTCGGCCAAGAAACAGAGATGAGCACTGCGCCTTAGAGTCGGACACAACTGGACAAAGAAATCTTTACCTTTGCCTTTTATGCGTCTAATAATAACATAATGCATTGCTTTCTATTTAACTCACAAAAACCCAGTCAATGACCTAACCATGACTCTATAAAAACAAACGATGAGAAAGAAGCTGATAAATCTATTCATTTCAAAAAGACATTTTAAAAAGTTCAACACGGTAAAACCAGAGCATGACAGAACAGAATAAAATAAAAGAACAGGAAATGTCATAAATAACTCCGTGAAGTAGATTGTAGGTTGTTCCCTGGCTAAATTACAACAGAGGAGGGATCAGTCTAATCTCTCTCTCTCTATATATATATATGTATAGTTCAAGGAGCTCCTCCTAGAAAGTCCAAATTGCCAACATATTTTTGTTGTTCAAATAAACTGGGCCTCTGTCATACAGATTAGGGACTGGAGGCTAAAACCTATGAAGAACGGTTGCAGGAATTGGGTATGTCTAGTTTAATGAAAAGAAGGACTAGGGGTGACATGATAGCAGTCTTCCAATATCTCAGGGGCTGCCACAAAGAAGAGGGAGTCAAGCTCTTCTCCAAAGCACCTGAGGGCAGGACAAGAAGCAATGGGTGGAAACTAATCAAGGAGAGAAGCAACTTAGAACTAAGGAGAAATTTCCTGACAGTGAGAACAATCAATCAGTGGAACAACTTGCCTGCAGAAGTTGTGAATGCTCCAACACTGGAACTTTTTAAGAAGATGTTGGATAACCATTTGTCTGAAGTGGTGTAGGGTTTCCTGCCTAAGCAGGGGGTTGGACTAGAAGACCTCCAAGGTCCCTTCCAACTCTGTTATTTTATTAGAAATCATTTAGAAGCAGGGGCATCTAGGTTCAAAAAAAGCCAAGGTAGTGACTGCAGCCATGTCACTCATGCCCCACCCTTCTTGTCAAAAGGGGCAGAGAGCATCTATTGTCACTGATACCATCTTGACTTCTTCTTCTTCTTCTTTTTTTTTAACCCTCCGGGAGACACCCTTGTTCGCAGCTGCTTCCAGCTTTACTTTTGATTGAATAGAGTTAAATGTAGCCATAGTTAGCAAACATGCTAACTATGTTACATAGTTATATGTAACATATAACTATGTTATATGTTATATATAACATATATATGTTATATGTTATATATATACACATATATATACATATATGTTATATGTTATATAGTCATATGTAACTATGTTACATAGTTATATGTAACATAGTTAGCAAACATGCTAACCTCACTGCTAACATGCGCTACCTCTTGCCCATATCCTCTCATCTTCCTGGGTGACCTAAATCTACCTCTCATAAACTGGATAACTAATGAATGTACAACCGATCCAATCCATACTACACTATACAACGCTGTTACAAACCTAGGTCTTGAACAACTTGTAACTAACAACACAAGACTCAACAACTGCCTTGATCTCATCTTCTGCAACAACTCCAACTCAATTTACAAACTACAAATTAAAGAACCTTTTTCCAACAGTGACCACTGCATGATTCATTTTCGTCTCAATATACATCCATACTTAAATCGTCATAACAACAGTACTCCCAACTACAACTTCAAAAAAGCCAATTACGACCTTATAAACAACGATCTTTCATTTCTGGACTGGCAAAATCTGTTTGCAACCTGCATAACCGCTGAAGACCACTATAGAGTCTTCCTACTTGAAATCAATAGAGTCATCAAACTATATGTACCACAAATGACTACCATAATCAGGAAAAACAAACTACCCATGTCAATAAAAAAGCTTCAATCAAAAAAAAACCCCTCTGGAAAAGAAACAAAAAAGGCTATGTTGCAAATTTCAAAAACCGCTACAGAAATATATGCAACCAAATAAAAACTGAATGCACAGATTACCACACCAAGCAAGAAGAGAACCTTCTGCACACAAATTCCAATCGTGCCTTTTATAATTTTGTTAACAATAAACTTAAAGACTCAAGATCCATCCCTCCACTAAAAGATTCTAACAACAAAGAATGCAATGACGAAACAGTCAAAGCAAACCTCTTCAACATTTTCTTTGGCTCAGTTTTTGTTAACTCCGATAATACATATCCGACATTCCACAAACGTACCAGCAATGATTATGATGACCTAACTCATATAGATTTCACAGAAGATAACGTTGGAAAAGCTCTTCATAACTTAAAACCATCGCTATCTATTGGACCCGATGGACTATGTGCATACTTCTTAAAAAAATTTCCATTAATATAGCTGAACCCCTAAGTATTATCTTTGATAAAGCTTTCACTACCAGTTCCCTTCCCAAACTTTGGTTACTAGCCACAGTCATCCCTATCTTCAAAAAAGGAGACCCCAGCTTAGTCAAAAATTACAGACCGATCTCTCTTTGCTGCATCACCTGCAAAGTCATGGAATCAATCATCAACCAATCCATTACCTCACACTTAGAAATTAACAACCTACTCTTCAATAAACAATTTGGTTTCAGGAAAAAATTATCATGCAACTTACAACTTCTCCACTGTAAAAACATATGGACTACAAATCTTGATCAAGGCAAATCAATAGATGCAATCTACATAGACTTCTGCAAAGCTTTTGACTCAGTAGTACACGATAAACTTCTCCTAAAACTAACATCCTATGGCATCTCAGGACCCCTTCACAAATGGATATCCGCTTTTCTGTCTAACAGACAACAAGTGGTCAAAATTGGCAATGCTTTATCAAATCCTTTTCCTGTCAAGAGTGGTGTTCCTCAAGGCAGCGTCCTTGGACCAACACTCTTTATTCTATACATTAATGATCTTTGTGACCACATATCAAGTAATTGTGTTCTCTTTGCTGACGATGTCAAACTATTTAATACCACAGACAACACTTCTATCATTCAAAACGACCTTGATCATCTAACTGCTTCGTCTAAAAATTGGCAGCTCCAAATTTCATCCAGCAAATACTCAGTCTTACATATAGGAAAAAAGAACCCAAACACTAAGTACATACTAGATGGACATTACCTTACTGATGACCCCCCACCCTGTTAAAGACCTTGGAGTTTTCATGTTAAATGATCTAAGTGCCAAAGGCCACTGCAACTACATAGCAAAAAAAGCTCTAAGAGTTGTAAACCTAATCTTGCGTAGCTTCTTTTCCAAAAACACCACACTACTAACCAGAGCATATAAAACATTTGCTAGACCAATTCTAGAATACAGCTCACCTGTTTGGAACCCTCACCACATCTCTGACATCAATACAATTGAACGTGTCCAGAAATATTTTACAAGAAGAGTTCTCCATTCCTCTGAAAACAACAAAATACCTTACCCCACCAGACTTGAAATCCTAGGCTTAGAAAGCTTGGAACTCCGTCTCCTCCAACAAGACCTAAGTTTAACTCACAGAATCATCTATTGTAATGTCCTTCCTGTTAAAGACTACTTCAGCTTTAATTGCAATAATACTAGAGCAACTAATAGATTTAAACTTAATGTCAACCGCTTTAATCTAGATTGCAGAAAATATGACTTCTGTAACAGAATCATCAGTGCTTGGAATACTTTACCTGACTCTGTGGTCTCTTCTCATAATCCTAAAAGCTTTAACCAAAAACTTTCTACTATTGACCTCACCCCATTCCTAAGAGGACCATAAGGGGCGTGCATAAGCGCACAAACGTGCCTACCGTTCCTGTCCTATTGTTTTTCTTTTCTTCTTCCTATATATATATATGCTTATACCTCCTAATATTTACTCATATATGTGTTTATATGCTATATAATCTTTTTGTATGATACCTACATATATTGTTGTGACAAAATAAATAAATAAATAAATAAATAAATAAATAAATAAATAAATAGTTCATAACTCCTTAACAATGATAAAAAGAACTTGAAGAGGCTTCTTGAATGAGAAGGGAAACGTCTTCAAGGAAAAACAAAATCCAGCACTCAAAAGCACTTTTGAGACAAACAATACAAAGAGAAACATCGGGGCATTTGCAAGAATAAAGAATCCTTTCATGGCATTTGAAATACCATCAAATGTGCACAGAATATCCCATGCTGAAAATGACTGCCGTTGGGTATCTGCATTTTACATTTGCTCTCCATAATAGTCCATCTAATCCTCCAAGGGAGGGGTAGGCGACCATGGCCCCCTTTACAATCTGTGGACTTCAACTCCCAGAATTCCTGAGCTAGCATTAGCCTTATAAAAATGGAAACTTTGCTGCAAAGCAGGATGAAAACATGCTAAGTAGTGTTTACCCAACCCTGTGTATCCCATGCATACTCAATAGATTTTATTATGTTGTGCAAACCAAATCCTGAAATGACCAGCCTGAAAATCAAGATTACCATCAAATGTTTAGCAAGATTTGGAAGGCTTCTATTATTTCTCCACTTCTACAATAGCAAAACTTTTCTATTTCTATTTTGTTTTGTTCCATTTCACACAAATGAATATTCAGTGCAATTCCTCTTTTGCTAGCCGCACACAAGCAGGGTTTCTCGGGGAAATCTCTAATACAGTGCTATGGCATGCTGGCTGGGGAATTCTGAGAGTTGAGATTCCACACATCTTAAAGTTGCCAAGGTTGAGAAACACTGTTCTAATAATATCCAAATTTCCATCTGCAGGAGGGCCTAGAGTAGACCACTGTGGTGGCACGGCGGTTAAAATGCAGTACTGCAGGCTAGCTCACTGCTCACTCCAGGAGTTCGATTCTGAACCGTTCAAGGTTGACTCAGCCTTCCATCCTTCCAAGGTCAGTAAAATGAGGACCCAGATTGTCTGGGAGGGGGGGGCGCAATATGCTGACTCTATTAACCGCTCAGAGAGGGCTGTAAAGCTGTGTGATATAAGTCTAAGTGCTATTGCTAGTGCCACACTCTGGATTCTGATAAAACAGGGGTCTCCAACCTTGGCAACTTTAAGACTTGTGGACTTCAGCAAAGCTGGCTGACAACCAGCAAAGCTGGCTGAGGAACTCTGGGAGTTGAAGTCCACAAGTCTTAAAGTTGCCAAGGTTGGAGACCCCTGTGATAAAACACACCTTTCTCCTAGCAGGGAATTCACCTGTTTCAGAACCTGCCAAGTAAAACAAACAAACAAAAATCCAAACAAAGACAACCACCAAAGCCTCAGAGCACTTGCTGTAGTTTCACCCAGAACGGTTGAACGACTCTCTTAAAATCCAGCTGAGCCAGATTGACATCTTGGACGCTACAAGAAGCAGGTTACACCATTCAGTTTAAGATGTCTTGACCTACTTAGCAGGAAGCGTTGTTAATTTCCAGAGTGAGTCAGGCTTATGGTTGTGCATGAGGTGCTGGGTGGCCACATTCCACATCTCTCCAGCCTCCACCAAAGGGGCCACTTCCTTTCTGCTTCTAAAAACAGAGCTGATCTTTTTTTCTTATACCTGTACAGCAAGACCCAGGCTTTCAAGGTCACAGCCATGTTGTGGTTGTGGTTCCCTATGGAAACAATTTATTCCAAGCCTCCATGCGGTGATGTGAGCAAAGAGCATGCAACCTGCCCTGGCTTCCCACTCACACCAAGGCACATCTGCCAAACGAAGCAGAAGCAGAAGCAGAAGCAAACACACATACACACAGAGACACGCGACACTTTGCTTTGTGTACAGAAGAAGAAGGAAAAGAAGAGATATTTCACGAGAAGAGTCCTCTACTCTGCTACTCACAGTAGAATCCCTTATGCCACCAGGTTTGAAATTTTGAGCTTGGACAATCCGGAATTGCGTCGCCTGCGGCCTGATCTAAGCCTAGTACACAAAATTGTCTGCTACAACGTCTTACTTGTCAACGACTTCTTCAGCTTCCACTTCAATAATACACGGGCAAACGACCGATACATACTCAAGGTAAACCGCTCCAAACTTGATTGCAGAAAATACGACTTCAGCAACAGGGTAGTCAACACCTGGAATGCTCTACCCCAGCAAAGCTGGCTGAGGAACTCTGGGAATTGAAGTCCACAAGTCTTAAAGTTGCCAAGGTTGGAGACCCCTGCTCTACCCAACTTCATAGTTACAGCCTCAAACCCCCACAGCTTCAACCTTAAACTGTCTACGGTGGACCTCACCTCATTCCTAAGAGGTCCGTAAAGCAGACATGCATAAGCGCACCAGCGTGCCTACCGTCCCTGTTCTACTGTCCCCATTTATTTGTACTCATTTCCTTCGTTCATGTCCATGTTCATATTCATACCTTCTATCTTGTACATGTTTGACAAACTAATAAAATATAAATAAATAAAAATGCATATACCTCCTGCAACCCCTGCTGATCAAAAGGTTGGAAAGAACTCTACAAGCACGTACTCCCCATACTTTGCGTGTTTTCTCTAACTTGGTTTTTTTTTTTAATTGAAAAAGTTTAAAAAAACAAAAAAAAAACATTTCCCCCCCCTTTTTCCCCCCTCCCTCCCAGAAAACCCCTTCCCCTCCTTCTCCCCGGCTTCCTGGGTCAATCACAAGGTATTGTTATACATAAACCAAACATAGAGTAAAATTTTCCCTTCTAATCCAACTAACCTTATCTAAATCTTTTCATCTCCCAACCCCCTCCCCATTACATAAAATAATACTTCCTAATTTTATTCAAAGGCAATCTGATATTTCTTAATCTGATATCTGTTTTGTAGATAATCAATCCATTTTTTCCATTCTATTAAATATCTTTCCTGCGTATTGTCTTTTTAAAAAGCTGAGATTTTAGCCATCTCAGCCAAATTAATGACTTTCAATATCCATTCTTCTATTGTAGGTACCTCTTGTTTCTTCCAGTATTGTCCAATCAACAGTCTTGCTGCTGTTATTAAATTCAGAATCAATTTAGTCTCAATCCCTGAACAATCCGTTATAATTCCCAAAAGGAAAAATTGCGGCAGGAACTTTATCTTCTTCTTCAGTACATTTTGAATAATCCACCCATTCCTAAGAGGTCCGTAAAGCAGACATGCATAAGCGCACCAGCGTGCCTACCGTCCCTGTTCTACTGTCCCCATTTATTTGTACTCATTTCCTTCGTTCATGTCCATGTTCATATTCATACCTTCTATCTTGTACATGTTTGACAAACTAATAAAATATAAATAAATAAAAATGCATATACCTCCTGCAACCCCTGCTGATCAAAGGTTGGAAAGAACTCTACAAGCACGTACTCCGCATACTTTGCGTGTTTTCTAACTTGGTTTTTTTTAATTGAAAAGTTTAAAAACAAAAAAACATTTCCTTTTCCCCCTCCTCCCAGAAAACCCCTTCCCCTCCCTTCTCCCCGGCTTCCTGGGTCAATCACAAGGTATTGTTATACATAAACCAAACATAGAGTAAAATTTTCCCTTCTAATCCAACTAACCTTATCTAAATCTTTTCATCTCCCAACCCCCTCCCCATTACATAAAATAATACTTCCTAATTTTATTCAAAGGCAATCTGATATTTCTTAATCTGATATCTGTTTTGTAGATAATCAATCCATTTTTTCCATTCTATTAAATATCTTTCCTGCGTATTGTCTTTTTAAAAAGCTGAGATTTTAGCCATCTCAGCCAAATTAATGACTTTCAATATCCATTCTTCTATTGTAGGTACCTCTTGTTTCTTCCAGTATTGTCCAATCAACAGTCTTGCTGCTGTTATTAAATTCAGAATCAATTTAGTCTCAATCCCTGAACAATCCGTTATAATTCCCAAAAGGAAAAATTGCGGCAGGAACTTTATCTTCTTCTTCAGTACATTTTGAATAATCCACCCATTCCTAAGAGGTCCGTAAAGCAGACATGTATAAGCGCACCAGCGTGCCTACCGTCCCTGTTCTACTGTCCCCATTTATTTGTACTCATTTCCTTCGTTCATGTCCATGTTCATATTCATACCTGCTATCTTGTACATGTTTGACAAACTAATAAAATATAAATAAATAAAAATGCATATACCTCCTGCAACCCCTGCTGGTCAAAAGGTTGGAAAGAACTCTACAAGCACGTACTCCGCATACTTTGCGTGTTTTCTTTAAATTGGTTTTTAAATGTAGTAAGTCTGCTTAAGGGTTTTTAAAGGCTTTGTGAGGTTTTCCACCTAAAAGCAGCAGAGTTGATAGGGCTGAATTGCAGCATCAGTGGTCTGAACTTCATTCAGGAATGGGTCTGGGGCAGGGATGAGATGCTCTCGGTTCAGACCGGACTAGCCAATCCGGTAGCGATGGCGGCGGGTGGTTCAGAGAACCGGTAGCAAAAATCCCTGGCCCCCCCACCCATGCCCATCCAACGTCCGGTAGCCCGCTTCCCCACTTGCGGCTTCTTTTAAAAAATGCTTTTAAAAGGTTAAAAAAGAGGCTCTGACAATCCCAGCTGAGCCACACGATCGTCAGAGCCTTTTTTTATTTTTAAAAGCAATTTTTTACAACCTATTTGGCCGAATAGGTTGTAAAAAAATGCTTTTAAAAGTAAAAAAAAAATCATGCGCCACAACTGATCATCCCCTGCGCTGTTCTACTTACCCCATGCCTCCTTTTGGCATGCACATGCGCGCACACCTTGCATTTAGTGCATGGTATGCACTGTGCATGCATGCGCACAGCGCGCATGCACAGCCAGCGAACCAGTAGTAAACCAGTTCAGATTTCATCACTGGTCTGGGGTCCTTACCCTGAGGCTTAACCCCACATATGGCCTTTCAGCACCAGTTGCTCACCTCTGCTTAAATGACCCTATGATTTACTACAGTGAATAAATCTGGCCATTGAATCCTGCAAGCTATTCAGGTTTCATGATCCCCTAGTCCAGGGGTCTCCAACCTTGGCAACTTTAAGACTTGTGGACTTCAACTCCCAGAGTCTTAAAGTTGCCAAGGTTGGAGACCCCTGCCCTAGTCCACAGATGGGCAACTATGACAACTTTACAACCTGTGGACTTACACCTCCCAGAATTCCTAAGCAAGCCCTGCTGGCTCAGGAATTCTGGGAGTTGAAGTCTACAGGCAGTGGTGGGATTCAGCCAGTTCGCACCACTTCGGGAGAACCGGTTGTTAACTTTCTGAGCAGTTTGGCAAACTGGTTGTTGGAAGAAATCATTAGGGCAGAGAACTGCTTGTTAAATTACTTGAATCCCACCACTGTCTACAGGTCATAAAGAGGCTATAGTTGCCCGCTCCTGCCCTAGTCTATTTTACACCTCTGGAATTTCCTGGCCATTAGCAAGGGCTGATTCGTCTCAGTGGTTTTCCTATCAAGGGCACCTTACTACTGCCATCTGCTGTTTAACATAAGCACCTGCAAATGGAATGCACGTGATTAGCCAAATCAGATGGAAGGCTAAATCATTTTCAGGGAACTTTATCCTTAGACCTTGAATAGACTGTAAATGATTTATTTTTTAAAAAGTATTCAAATTCTGGTCACTTGATATAGTCTTCTGGGACTAATGGTGGCTAAAAAAATTTTTGTTCATTCCTCTCCCCAAACATGGGGAACTGAAATTACTATCAGCAACCGGGCAGAGAACCCCTTGCTAAAGTTTTTGAAGCCCATCCCTGTCTTCAAGTGTCAAGGCTGGGGAAGCCTGATCTACATTCTACCTTCTTCCTCCCTATTGCCATTATTTCTGCTCACCCTTTTTAAGGATGAATGGTTTTTGAGCTAATCACAAGCTCTGCAGATGGTTCGCTACAATGGGTTCTGCATTATTGTCAACTTACTTGTGACACGCTGCTAGAAAACTGTGTACACTAACCTCTTATATAATCGGGGGCGGGGTGGAATTTCTCTCAGCACAGGAACACTTCCTAAAAGCAGGGTCTCAACCTTGGCAACTTTAAGACTTGTGGACTTCAACTCCCAGAATTCCCAGCCAGCTTTGCTGGCTGGGGATTCTGGGAGTTGAAGTCCGCCAGGCTTAAAGTTGCCAAGGTTGAGACCCTGCCCTAGTCCACAGATGGGCAACTATGACAACTTTACAACCTGTGGACTTACACCTCCCAGAATTCCTAAGCAAGCCCTGCTGGCTCAGGAATTCTGGGAGTTGAAGTCTACAGGCAGTGGTGGGATTCAGCCAGTTCGCACCACTTCGGGAGAACCGGTTGTTAACTTTCTGAGCAGTTTGGCAAACTGGTTGTTGGAAGAAATCATTAGGGCAGAGAACTGCTTGTTAAATTACTTGAATCCCACCACTGTCTACAGGTCATAAAGAGGCTATAGTTGCCCGCTCCTGCCCTAGTCTATTTTACACCTCTGGAATTTCCTGGCCATTAGCAAGGGCTGATTCGTCTCATTGGTTTTCCTATCAAGGGCACCTTACTACTGCCATCTGCTGTTTAACATAAGCACCTGCAAATGGAATGCACGTGATTAGCCAAATCAGATGGAAGGCTAAATCATTTTCAGGGAACTTTATCCTTAGACCTTGAATAGACTGTAAATGATTTATTTTTTAAAAAGTATTCAAATTCTGGTCACTTGATATAGTCTTCTGGGACTAATGGTGGCTAAAAATTTTTTTGTTCATTTCTCTCCCCAAACATGGGGAACTGAAATTACTATCAGCAACCGGGCAGAGAACCCCTTGCTAAAGTTTTTGAAGCCCATTCCTGTCTTCAAGTGTCAAGGTTGGGGAAGCCTGATCTACATTCTACCTTCTTCCTCCCTATTGCCATTATTTCTGCTCACCCTTTTTAAGGATGAATGGTTTTTGAGCTAATCACAAGCTCTGCAGATGGTTCGCTACAATGGGTTCTGCATTATTGTCAACTTACTTGTGACACGCTGCTAGAAAACTGTGTACACCAACCTCTTATATAATCGGGGGGGCGGGGGGTGGAATTTCTCTCAGCACAGGAACACTTCCTAAAGCAGGGGTCTCCAACCTTGGCAACTTTAAGCCTGGCGGACTTCAACTCCCAGAATTCCCCAGCCAGCTTTGCTGGCTGGGGGATTCTGGGAGTTGAAGTCCGCCAGGCTTAAAGTTGCCAAGGTTGGAGACCCCTGTCCTAAGGGATGACAACTTTAGGAAAATATGATTGAGACACTACCTGTGCAGCCCCCAATCTCTTTCTCTCAAAGGACTGGTGGACAAAGGAGGATATTTTTTTTCCTGTTTCTGCTTTAAAATATGTTATTAAATTCCCTGGAATGAAGGTATTTCAAACTTGCCCACCCTTGGATAAGAATAATCAATAAGACGACAAATGTCACTGCAGTGCTATTTACTGGTAGTCCTTGACTTATGGCCACAATTGAGCCCCAAATGTCTGTTGCTAAGTGATACAAATATTGAGTTTCGCCGCATTCTATCACCTTTCTTGCCACAGTTGCTAAGCGAATCACTGCAGTTGTTAAATTAGTAACATGGTCGTTAAGTGAACCTGGTTTCCCCATTGACTTTGCTTATCAGAAGGTGGCAAAAGGGGATCACATGGTCATAAATATGAATCAGTTGCCAAGTGTCTGAATTTTGATCATGTGATGTGACCATGGGATCAACAGCTGTGTGAAAAACGGCTATAAGTTACTTTTTTCAGTGCCGTTGTAACTTTGACCGGTCACTAAAAGAAAGGTTGTAAGTCAAGGACTACCTGTATTCTGAAAACACATTGTCTTGTTGCTAAAGATGTGTAAACCAGATACCCCTGACTCCAGTAAGTGTTAAGACAATACGGCTGATTCAGGGAAATTAAAGGTAAAGGTAAAGGTTCCCCTTGCACATATGTGCTAGTCGTTCCTGACTCTAGGGGGCGGTGCTCATCTCCGTTTCAAAGCCGAAGAGCCAGCGCTGTCTGAAGACATCTCCATGGTCATGTGACTGGCATGACTCAATGCCAAAAGCACACAGAACACTGTTACCTTCCCACCAAAGGTGGTCCCTATTTTTCTACTTGCATTTCTTACGTGCTTTCGAACTGCTAAGTTGGCAGAAGCTGGGACAAGTCACGGGAGCTCACCCCATTACACAGTACTAGGGATTCGAACCGCTGAACTGCCGACCTTTTGATCGACAAGCTAAGCATCTTATCCACTAAGCCACCAAGTCCCTCTGAGGGAAGTTACTTTACTATAAATGGCCCTGGGCCTCATTGTAGGCTAAGATTAACCACATGTGGGCTAATTGTTTGGAACAATTGTCTGGATTAGTATTTACACAGCGCATGTACAATCCGCCCTGCAATAGCCAAGTCAAAGATATCATTTAAACAGGGCTGCTGGATTTTATCCGGTATGTAGGCATCACCCACCTTTTTACAACAGCCACAGCAAGGATTCTCAATCAAGTCATCTTGGGAAATTACCAGATGTTTTAAAAAATAATAATACCATCCAGTATCCATCATTTTATACTTACGCTTAAAAGTATTTAAAGAGTATTTACGATAAGTATTTTGTTCCCAGCATGAAGGTGAGAAATAAAATAAACAAAACTGATGTTAAAATTGTGGTTTAGCAGAAGCTGTCATGAGACTGAGATTCATCATAACCACAGTCTCTTGTGTTGGACACACTAAAACCAGGAAGAAACATCTGTTCGTTTGTTTGTTTGTTGTTTGTATCCCACCTGTATTATTTTTGCAAATAATTCAAGGTGGTGAATATATCCAGTACAATTCCTTCTCCTATTATCTCCACAACAACAAGCCTGTGAGGTGGATTGGGCTGAGAGTGAGTGACTGGCCCAAGGTCACCTAGCAGACTTTCATGATTAAGACGGGACTTGAATCCATGGTCTCCTGCTTTCTAACTTGGTGCCTTAACCACTAGACCACACTGTCTCTCTATGGGATAAGATACTTCTTGCAGTTCTGAAAAGACCCAAGTATGCTGCTGTTTTTTTCACTGATCCTGCTCTCATGCCCTATGATGGAAGCTTAAGTATAAGAATTAGAATAGCAATAGCACTTAGACTTACAGTATACAGTATACTGCTTCACAGTGCTTTTACAGCCCTCTCTAAGTGATTTACAGAGTCAGCACATAATGCCCCCCAACAATCTGGGCTCTCATTTTAATGATCTAGGAAGGATGGCTGAGTCAATTTCGAACCCAATCAGGATAGAACTCCTGACTGTGGGCAGATACTGCCCGCAATACTGCAGTCTAACCACTGCACCACCACAATTGCAACAAAAAAGACCAGGAACATTTGTGGTATCAATTATTTGTATTGTAGAAGAGGGGTCTCCAACCTTGGCCGCTTTAAACCTGGTAGACTTCAACTCCCAGAATTCCCCAGCCAACAAAGCTGGCTGGGGAATTCTGGGAGTTGAAGTCCACCAGGCTTAAAGTAGCCAAGGTTGGAGACCCTGTTGTAGAAAACAGAAAGAGATGATGGATGGATTGCACTTCTGGAGTAGTGAATTACTGAAAGTATGTGGCAGGAGTGCAAATAAATAAAAATATCATGCACAAAATAAAACTGATAAAAATAGTGTAAAGTTTTGAACAAGAGATAAACCTAGTGGAGCATGAGGGAAACAATGCAATCAATAAATAAAGCCAAGAACAAAATAAAAAGATATATAAATACTGAAAATTTATCTGTAACACTAATGCCAAGTGAATGTCTTTGGAAAAGTAATTCCATTAGAGAATAATAACTAACATTTCTTTTTTTTTTCTTGCGGCTGTCAATTTATGTCATTTGAAATCATGAAAGCAACTGAGGGAGGTACTGTTGATGTGATAGAAATAGGACAAAATAATTTTGCAGGAAAACTGACCCCAAGTTTAATTAATCATATTTTTGTTGTTCATCGGAATCTAGTCAAAACCACCCACAGTAGTAAGAGCAGTGAAATAACACAGCAATTCTAGGTTCTGGTTCACACATCACACTAAGCTACAGGGTGCTTTGTTGGGTTCTGACTTATTGTGTCAGAACCAGTGGTGGGAGTCAAATAATTTAACAACCTGTTCTCGGCCCTAATGATTTCTTCCAACAACCAGTTCAGCAAACTGCTCAGAAAGTTAACAATCGGTTCTCCAGAAGTGGTGCGAACTGGCTGAATCTCACCACTGGTCAGAACCCAACAATTGTGAGTGCAGTACTGCAGGCTACTTTTGCTGACTGCTGGCTACCAGCCGTTCAGCCGTTTGAACCTCACCAGGCTCAAGGTTGACTCAGCCTTCCATCCTTCCGAGGTGGGTAAAATGAGGACCCAGATTGTTGGAGGCAATAGGCTGATTCTGTAAACCGCTTAGAGCAGGGGTCTCCAACCATGGCAACTTTAAGCCTTGTGGACTTCAACTCCCAGAATTCCCCAGCCAGCAAAGCTGGCTGGGGAATTCTGGGAGTTGAGGTCCTCCAGGCTTAAAGTTGATAAGGTTGGAGACCCCTGGCTTAGAGAGAGATGGATTGCATCCTCTCACAAGTTTTACTTAAGGGAGGAACCATCACTCAGTAGAACATATCTTGCATGGAAAAAGGCCCAGCTGCTCTATATTCAGATCAAAACAGATCCGATAGCAGCAAGGATCTGTGATCTCCTCCCCCATCCAGATACACTAAAGCGACGCTTCCAGTAGAACCAGAGAAGAAAGTCCTAAGCTTGCTAATCAAATAGTTTGATGTGGTATAGAGCAACCTCCTGGTTTGAAGAGTTAATGAAGGAAGGCAAGGCAATTGCCCACTGAACTCTTTACTGACTACTGTATAGCAGCCTTCCCAAATCTGGATAGATGGGATTTAATTCCCAGGATCGACAACAACAATAATTTGGGGAGTTAACATCCAAACATCTGGAAACAAAATCTAAAGATTGATTTACAACCCATCCCTCTATTCTCCAAGCTACATTCGAGTTTAATTCCCATAATTATTAGCCAACAGACTTAGCATTAAGCGGGAATTATGGGAGTTGACCTCCTTAATATCTACAAGGTAACAGATAGGAGATGACTGGCTTAAAATGATGGGAAGATGCTACCTAAATGTCCCATTAATTTTCAAGAACAGTTACTTTAGCTCCTGCTGCAATATGTGTGTGTGTGTGTGTGTGTGTTTTCAAGCACGAAGCTGAAAGCACCGGCCTGAAGATGATGAGTGAGACCTCGTCGAAACATCGCCAAGATACTCTCAACCTTACACAGGAAAAGACCCGAATATGCCAAGACCTACATATATACATATACATATACATATACATATACATATACCTCTCACCGACCCGTGCGCTCTCACAGAGAGGGACTCCTCAGGGTGCCGTCGGCGCGACAGTGTCGTCTGGCGACACCCAGGGGAAGGGCCTTCTCTGTGGGGGCTCCCGCCCTCTGGAACGAACTCCCCCCAGGACTTCGTCAACTTCCGGACCTCCGAACCTTTCGCCGCGAGCTCAAAACTTACTTATTTATCTGCGCTGGACTGGGTTAGTTTTTTAAGTTATGGGTTTTTAATGGGTTTTATCTCCAAATTTTAATTGTGGCCAATTTAAATAAGTTTTTTACTAGTATTTTAATTGTATGTATTGTGCATTTTTTACTTGGCTGTGAACCGCCCTGAGTCCTTCGGGAGAAGGGCGGTATACAAATTTAAATAATAAATAATAAATAATATAGCCAATAGCCTCCCAGCGACCTGTGCGCTCCCATAGGGAGGGCCTCCTCAGGGTACCGTCAATCAAACAATGTCGATTGGCGATGCCCAGGGGGAGGGCCTTCTCCGTGGGGGCTCCTGCCCTCTGGAATGAGCTGCCTCTGGGGATACGTCAACTCCCCGACCTCCGGACCTTTCGACGCGAGCTTAAGACCTTCTTGTTTTATCGTGCAGGACTCTGTTTTATTTGGCTGTAAACCACCCTGAGTCATTTGGGAGAAGGGCAGTATATAAATTAAATAAATAAATAAATAAACACACACACACACACACACACACACACACACACACACACACACACACACATATAGTGCACCAGATTGGCCTAGTATCACTAAAAATCCCTTTCTTGTGTGGTCATTGTACCACAAAGCTGCCAAATGCATTAATTTTTTTAAAAAATATAGCCCTTAAGCTACTTAAAGGTTTGCCCATCTATTATTAAGTTCTTGTCATTCGGTAGTGACTCCAATGGTGATTTGTGCCATTGAGTCAATCTTGACTCCAGGCTGCCTAGACAAGTTCATGCAGTTTTCTTGGTAACATTTTTCAAGGTGGTGAGTTGTCTTTTTCCTAGGATTATCTACGGTAGCGGAGACCATGACTAGCCTCAAATCACCAAGTGGTTGCATGCTTAAAGCAGAGCTAAAACTCACCATCTTCTACTTTCTAGCCCAGAGCCTTTAACAGCTAAATAAAACTGATTTTCTCCTGAAGAAAATCAACACAAGAGATCATTAGGCCAATCCTTCCGGAGTTTCAATAATCCAATGTTAAAGCTAAGTTAATGAAAGAACGATGGGCGTATGCATTCCTTGTTCATTTCCTTTATTCTGCTTAATTCACCATTTATAATTTCTGATTTATGGCCTCATCCATATTACATGAAGCATTAGTTCGAAGAGGGCACTTGTTTGTGTGTCCTGCCAACCTAAAGCCCAATGAATCCAGATATTTTGAGCTGCTTAGCTCAAAAAAAAAAAAAAGGAAATATGATCACCATCAACACCATCAGTATCTGCCTTGCTCCATGCCACTGGGCAAGTCTAAGGAGACGAGAAGTACATACATTTCAGGAAAGCCTCTTTAATTTAACTAGCCTTGTGGTGCAACCAAAACAATCTGGAACTGAACACGCTCAAAACCGTAGAAATGGTGGTAGACTTTAGGAGAAACCCTTCCATACTTCCACCTCTCACAATACTAGACAACACAGTATCAATAGTAGAAACCTTTAAATTTCTAGGTTCTATCATATTGCAAGATCTAAAATGGACAGCTAACATCAAAAACATCATCAAAAAAGGACAACGAAGAATGTTCTTTCTGTGCCAACTCAGAAAGCTCAAACTGCCCAAGGAGTTGCTGATTCAGTTCTACAGAGGAATTATTGAATCTGTCATTTGCACCTCTAAAACTGTCTGGTTCGGTTCTGCAACCCAACAAGAAAGACACAGACTTCAGAGGATAATTAGAACTGCAGAAAAAATAATTGCTACCAACCTGCCTTCCATTGAAGACCTGTATACTGCACGAATCAAGAAGTGGGCCGTGAAAATATTTACAGATCCCTCACATCCAGGACATAAACTGTTTCAATTCCTACCCTCAAAACGACGCTATAGAGCACTGCACATCAGAACAATTAGACACAAGAACAGTTTTTTCCCGAAGGCCATCACTCTGCTAAACAAATAATTCCCTCAACACTGTCAAACTATTTACTAAATCTGTACTACTACTAATCTTCTCATCGTTCCCATCACCAATCTCTTTCCACTTATGACTGTATGACTGTAACTTTGTTGCTGGCAATTCTTATGATTTATATTGATATATTGACCATCAATTGTGTTGTAAATGTTGTACCTTGATGAAGATATCTTTTCTTTTATGTACACTGAGAGCATATGCACCAAGACAAATTCCTTGTGTGTCCAATCACACTTGGCCAGTAAAAAATTCTGTTCTATTCTATTCTAATTCCTCTTTAATTTGTCGCTTGGATAAATACAGAATTTTGGAAACTGTAAGAGGCATGATAGACAACTGTGAGGGCTAGATCAGCATTGCAGTTTGCTTCCAAGGGCCGGCCGGTGGTTGCAGGGGGGAGACGGGATGGATGCCTCCTGCCAGCCAAAACGGGGCATGGGGAGTGCAAGCAGCCCCCCCATGCCCCTTTTTCAGCCTGGACAGCTTCCTGCAACACTTTGCCGGCCAAAACAGGCAATGGGAGGCTGCACACAGCACTTTGTCTGCTGCAGGAGGCTGTCCAGGCTGAAAACAGGGCAGGGGGCCCCGTGTATGGCTGCGGCCCATTTTAGCTGTCAGAGGCACTGCGGGCCGATCCTTTGCTATTTCCAGGCTGGTCCCACGGGCCAGATTTAAGCATCCCACAGGCCAGATCCAGCCTGCAGGCCTTGAGTTTGACACCCCTGACCTAGACACATTTATAGGGCGTTAATTAAGGCAGAGTCTCTGAAGGAATTGAAAAGTGTCTTCCTTCAACCTTGGCAGAGTTACTATTGATGAGGTAAGCTGACCCACCCATGGCAGACTTTTCCATTCCTTTCCCAGACACCCTGTAACCTCTCCCAGATTCATCCTGAACGCAGTTCCATAACTCCCAGAAGTTATTAATAATAATTAAAAAAACCACCAGGTTGGAGAAGGTTGCGACACAGTAGCTAGATTAGCATGAAACACTAAATCCAGGTTACTCAAATAATTGCTATGTTTACATAACATTCTTCTCCATCAGAACAAAACAGCAGCTGGAGACTTTGGCTTCCACCCTTGCAATTAAGTCCTATACTGCCTAGTACCATAAAAAATGCATGCTTAATCCATTCATCTTTTGGCTACAACAACAACAACAACAACAACAAAAGAGGCTAATTATTAATGGTAAAGTATTGAAACAGGAAAAGGAGTCATAAAAATGCCAGTTAAAATGAGGTGTTTCTTCCTAAGTGGCTCAAAAAGGAAAAAGGCTGCACAGGTAGACGTCGACTTATAGCCACAATCGGAATTTTGGTTATTAAGTGATGTGATCATTATGCCAGTGATCACATGACCGGACTTTATTTTATGAGCCACCCACCCCTGGTTGTTAAGTGAACTAAAGTTGTTAAACGAATCCAGTTTCCCCAATTGATTTTGCTTGTTGGAAGCTGGCTGGGAAGGCTGCAAGTAGAAACCATGTCGCCTGCTGCAACCATCATAAAGCAAGCCAGCTGCCAAACCTCCAAATTGTGATCACATGACTGTGGGATGGTGTGATGGTCGTAATTTCAAGGATGGGTCATAATTCACTTGTTGCAATTTTGTAACTTCAAACTATGGTTAAACGAACAATTGTAAGTCAAAGCGTACGATCATGGGCCTCTTTGCATGCAGAAAGCCTCCAGTTTGGTCTCTGAGATTTTCTCAAAACCCAACCTTGCATCCTCAACTGGACAGTGTGGAAGAAGGATTTGAGACACTGGCTGAAATGAGTTTATGATCCTACCTGCAGAAAGGATTGGCATGTCATTGGATAGATGGGAAACTGCCAAGACACACAAGCAACTGCCTGCTTTTTCTTCCAAAAAGACTCCACTGCATAGTCTCTGTAAAGGTAAAGGTTCCCCTCGCACATACATGCTAGTCATTCCCGACTCTAGGGGGCGGTGCTCATCTCCGTTTCAAAGCCGAAGAGCCAGTGCGGTCCGAAGACATCTCCGTGGTCATGTGATCAGCATGACTAAACACCAAAGGCGCACGGAACGCTGTTACCTTCCCACCAAAGGTGGTCCCTATTTTTCTACTTGCAGTTTTTACGTGCTTTTGAACTGCTAGGTTGGCAGAAGCTGGGACAAGTAATGGGAGCTCACCCCGTTACGCGGCACTAAGTATTAGAACTGCTGAACTGCCAACCTTTTGATCGACAAGCTCAGTGTCTTAGCCACTGAGCCACCACATCTCTTACAGTCTCTGTAGACACCAGGAAGTCATCAGGTAGCAGCTGCTTTAACGCTTCCTGTCCTATAATCTCCCTTTTCCCTTTTCATTTTGTACTGTGATTATTAGACTGTATGTTCTTTACTCTTCCATTATCTTAGAAAATTGTAGGTCTTTAGAAGTGTTCCAACTGGACAGCATAGTGATGTGTGGGGAAAGGAAAGGAAAACATGTTTTTATTCCATAGTCAACACATTTTGGATTAAGTTCATCTTTCGGGAGGGGAGAAGAGGACCCAAAATTCAGAGAATAAAGACATTCTTTGCACAGATTTTCCTGTCTTTGGCTTCTTCTCTCATGGTTAAATTATTACAGTTACTCAGGTTAGAAGGACCAGGCACCCATTCCTTTAACGTCTATCCTATCTTTTCTTCCAGAAGCTCAAGCAGTACATTCAGGTCTCTCCACACCCCTGGTTTTATCTTACGTAAAGAAGGTGAAACCGGAAAAATAGGGATTGGTCAAAAATTGGGTTTTAGGATTCCAAGAGTAACCACTACACCTCCACTGGCTTTTTTTCTTTTCGTCTTTCTTGTTAAGATGTACAAGACAACCAGGTGTGCTACTTACCCTGAGGCCTACTGAATGCATGTGTTCTTTTAATTAAAACCACAATTCTCATGACTTTATCCAGAAATCTTGGGCATGAAAAGCTTGTGCTTGCTGTCTCCCTCCTTTATCTCACTGGCCAGTTTCAATTTACAATAAGAATAAAGGCCCTCCTCAAGGCAAAATGGATTCTTGGTCCGTGGTGGCTTTTTAATAATGACAGGGAAAGGACATTCCTCTGTCTTGGACATAGCCCTGTTGATGGATGCAACGACCAAAAAAACCAAACAAACATGCCCCTGAGATTTAATAAATCTCAAATTTCCTAATCAGTGTCATAGCTTTCTTCCTGTAAATGTTTAGTGATTTTCCTTCTAGCTATGCTAACCTTGCTAATAGGTAGATCCAAGTGTGAGTGTTAACACCTGAACAATGTTTACACCTTTTGCTTCTGGAATTCCTTTAATGCTGCACAGCAACATCTAATATATTTATGACACTTACAATATCATACAACAGAACAGTGGAAGAAGCAGGAAGAACTCAAAACATTTGGATTATCCCTTGTGTTTATAGAACAGGCAGTACACTTCCCCAATCTGTAATGTTTGAGGATTGCTACCAGTGGTGGGTTGCTACCGGTTTGTTCCTGATTGGGTGAACTGGTAGCGGCAGTGGGAGGCTCCGCCCACCCACTTGGACGCTTCTGCGCATGCGCGAGCGAACTGGTAGCAAACTAAATTGAAACTCACTACTGATTGCTACTCCCAGAGTGGCAATCCTCAACCCATTCAAGGTTGCTGTTCTTGAGTCCATAAAAATGGATAACATCATAATTTGATGGCCTCCCTGAAATATAGGTGGTTTGTTTATGCATCATACCAGTTTGATGGGTTTGAAGGATTTAAAAAAAAAAACCTTTTAGCCATAAGTAAGAAATGCTAAATTACTGGCAATTCACCTTTTTGTTACGGAATCGAAACAATGTCCAGTAAATCATAAAATATAGGACTGTTCTGTCCTGATTATATTTTTTTTAATCTGACTTTCTTTTTGGCTTAGTTATTAAATGGAAATGTCACCTGAGTTACTGTCTAAAGCCTGAGGGAAAGGAAGGCAGGGTTGTCACAAAATGTTGTTTATTACAGAAATGACCAGAGGCCTTTAGCACATCTGCTGCCAAGGAGGTTAATTTCTGAGGGGAAAAAATTAGCATGTTAAAAGCAGAAGTGTCAAATCTAGACTGTTTGAACTTTAAATGGTTACACCCATTTAAACCCATTATGGAGATGGACGGAAAAGCAATGTTTTAAAACCATTTTTGTCTTGGAAGTCCAACCTGCCCAGTCAAATCTCACAAAAACAGTTCTTATCTAAGTCTGCAATCACCGAGCCTGACTACTTTTGAGTTTAGCAACCTAAAAGGGAGATATTCGAAAAATTAATCATCACCAGTAAAGTTTAACATTCATTGAGTGATGCCAGTCATGGACAAAGAAGCCGTAATTGACCAAGAGACTTCTGGCCTATGGCAAAAATTCAGTATGATTGTTGGCAACTAACCAATTGCCCTGTTACATCTTAGGACTGCATTGGTTGTGGAACTGTGGAAGAGATAGATGCATTTCCTTCCATCAGAACGTGGCTGCTAATATAAAATGGGGAAGGGAAAGAAAATGACAAATACCAAAAAAGGAAGAATATTTGTAGCTGAGGGTTGAAATGAAGAGTCCTTGGTGCTCTCTGGTTTTCTTGCGACATTTCATTACTCAAACTGATGATGTTACCTAGTTTTGGTAATGAAGTGTCTGTAAGAAAAAAACCAAGCTCAGACAGCAGAAGAAGCATTCCACTGATCCCTAAAGATAAAATTTCTCAAAGGCCATTTCCTCACTGGAGATGAACAGCATCTTCATAGCATCATCCGTCATTAAAGTGACACAAAGCTTGTCCTTATTGCTGTTATTTACATACAACAAAGTCTGGGCGACCCTAGAAAACACCATAAATTACTAACAAGTACAATCTAAAAGACTCTTGATAGATTATTACATTTAATCCTCAATGGATCAGTTGAATGCCAACACAGGGATAGAATCATTCTTATGTGTGGTCACTAAGTGACAATGGACTAAGTTGCGTCTTGGGGAAGTCAAGAATTTCTCTAGCCCGATGGTTTTTTTCTTGAAGAAAAAGGATCCAATCTGGGTCAGTTGCCGGGACCAGAGGTTTAGTCTTCCGAGCTTTTGGACTCACACTGGAGCAGGCATCTCCAACCAGCTGGCTGAGGAATTCTGGGAGTTGAAGTCCACCAGGCTTAAAGTTGCCAAGATTGGAGACCCCTAGATTAGATGACCACTCATAATGGTCAAGCTTTGCTGGCTAGGGAATTCTGGGAGTTGAAGTCCACAAGTCTTAAAGTTGCCAAGGTTGGAGACCCCTACGCTGGAACACATCCTCATTAACGTCTCTAACACATTCTGTTAGAGAGAAGTCCCCTGAAGTTGGGATCCAGCCCTAGTCCGAAAGCTCAGAAGACTAAACCTCTGGTCCCAGCGACCGAAACAGATTGGATCCTGCAACATTATCCTGGGACACGTATATTTGCCTTCATTCATAAAAACTTGCCTAACTTCCTGACCCAAGAATCCTCTAAGGTTTTTTTATGACACCTAACATGCTTAGGAGATTCTGATAGATGTTTGAGCAGACATACTTGGTACACATTAAGCCCTGAATAGGTTAAATTACCACATCTATCATTCCCGCCGCCCACTGGGAGAGTCTGATTCAGATGGTGCATCATCACAGCCCTACATAAAGTGGGGAGAGGGAATTAGAATATACTGAATCAACATCTTCTTGATGTTGGTTGATGCCATCCTCCTGTGGATGCCTGAAAAAGGACAAGAGTGACAGAAACAGGCGACTCCTCCTTCAGAATGCCTGTGTGCTGTTATTGATTTTCTCATCAGGGAGCACCCTGGGCAAACTTCTGAGGGACTTTATACAACAGAGGTCTTCAAACTTGGCAGCTTTATTTTATTTATTTATTTTTATTTATTTATTTTATTTGTCACAACATTATATATACGCATAAGCATGAAATAACTATACGATATATAATCATATATATAATTATAAGTATGTAATAACTATATGAAATTCAATCAATGGGAACATTAGGACAGGAACTTTGGGGATTTTGGGAAGAGACCACAGAGTCTGGTAGTGCATTCCAGGCATTAACAACTCTGTTACTGAAGTCATATTTTCTGCAATCAAGATTGGAGCGGTTCACATTAAGCTTAAATCTATTGTGTGCTCGTGTATTGTTGTGATTGAAGACTTTAAGACTTGTGGACTTCAACTCCCAGAATTCTCCAGCCAGTATTCTGGTAGTTGAAGTCCACAAGTCTTAAAGCTGCCAAGTTTGAAGACTTCTGCTATACAACATCACTTGAAGATCACTGTTTAAGCAAAAGCCCTTAAGAGAGGAATGTGCTTCATAAACCAGCTACCTTTTAATGAAGACTCTCTAGTATCTGTTTTCCTCATTGCTGTCCAGCAATATTAAAACGCCCTACTCTGCCATGCAGCAAAGCCCATGATAATGTTCTGATTTTACATAAACAAGGGCTACAATATACTGTATGTGCCAGAGAGCAAGCATGCATATTTCAAAGGGCTGGGTGTGAGCAGTAAGTAGTAGATTATCTGGAGAAAAGGAAAGATATCACTGTGACGGGTATTTAAGAAGGAAAAAGCCAATTAAAAGGATCCTGCAGGAAACAAGGCCAATGGATATTTCAGCTGACTTCTTTTCCTTAAGGATAAAAGTCCGACAATTGTAGTGCAGTTGTAATGTAGTGTATCAAGACCATCACATTCAGAAAAGCTACATTAAATTAGAATAGGAATAGAAAATAGAATTCTTTATTGGCCAAGTGTGTTTGGACACACAGTTTATTATTTATTTACCATATTTTTCGGAGTATAAGATGCACCTTCCTCCCCAAAAAAAGAGGGTGAAAATTTGGGTGCGTCTTATACACTGAATGTAGCCCTGCCCACCCACCGGTCCACATCCTTTCGGAGCTTTTGGAGCCTCTCAAGCAGATTTTTTTTTCTTATTTTCTTCCCCCCTAAAATAAGGTGCGTCTTATACTCAGAAAAATACGGTAAATCAGAGGTTTCCAAACTTGGCAACTTTAAGACTTGTGGACTTCAACTCCCATGTTGGCTGGGGAATTCTGGGAGCTGAAGTCCACAAGTCTTAAAAGTTGCCAAGTTTAAAGTCCTCTGGTTTAAATTTATTGGTCGCCCAATTCCAGTGGACTCTTACTGAATTTTTGTACGCTGTTGGGGGCTGTCTGGCTGAAAGCTGGCAAATATATATTCATATAAACTAGTACGTAAGTGAACTACAACAGGGGTCTTCAACCTTGGTCCTTTTAAGACTTGTGGACCAACTCCCAGAGTCCCTCAGCCAGCAAAACTGGCTGAGGAACTCTGGGAGTTGAAGTCCACAAGTCTTAAAGGGACCAAGGTTGGAGACCCCTGAACTACAACACAGGAAGGAATTCTACTCAACAAGCAGGACTGAGCATGTTGATTTCCTCCGCCACCTATAATGGTTGAGGTGGGTGGTAAGGAGGGTCATCAGCTTTTAGATATTATCTGGGGTCTTTGTGATACACACACAAATATGTGAACCATGGAAATATGTGAAATCAACATGAACTTGCAATTTTGCACTAGAAACACTAAACCTGGATCTATTACTTAGAGATGTTACTAAAATGAAACACCGGGGTATCTGTATGCAATAAACAGAATATGTGTTAAATTGTCTGGTGACACTTTTCTCTAGACAGATTATATAAGACAATAGGGGGGACATGATAGCGGTATTCCAGGATTTGAGAGGCTGCCACAAAGAAGAGGGGGGTCAATTAATTTTCCAAAGCACCAGAGGGCAGGACAAGAAACAATGGCTGGAAACTAATCAAGGAGAAAAGCAACCTGGAATTGAGGTGAAACTTCCTAACAGTGAGGACAATTAACCAATGGAACAGCTTTGCCTTCAGAAGGTGTGGGTGCGTCATCACTGGAGGTTTTTAAGAAGAGACTGGACAGCTACTTTTGGTATAGGATCTTGTGCTGGAGCAGGGGGTTGTAGTAGAAGATCTCCAAGATCCTTTCCAGCTCTATTCTGATTCTAAAGATAACAGAGTGTCAAAATAATCTTGCAACCATGCAGGTTTATTATCTTGAAGTATTGTATTCAGCTGGGCTACCACAGACTAAATGGTTATTTCTCTGGAATCAATAGGCAACATAAGAAAATAAGATAAATAATATTTAATAATAATAATATTTTAATTTGTATACCGCCCTTCTCCCGAAGGACTCAGGGCGGTGAACAGGCAGGTAAAATACAAATATACACAATAATTAAAACAACCCTTAAAAAACTGATTAAATTAGCCCAAATATTAAAATAACTTACACCCCTATAAAATTATAAAAATTTAAAAGACCCATCGAATTCAATTAAAATCTAAAGATAAAAAATCAAGCTAGTCCAGCCATACGAAATAAATAGGTTTTAAGTTCGCGGCGAAAGGTCCTAAGGTCAGGTAGTAGTCGAAGTCTGAGGGGAAGTTCGTTCCACAGGGTCGGAGCCCCCACAGAGAAGGCCCTCCCCCTGGGGGCCGCCAGTCGACACTGTTTGGCTGACGGCACCCTGAGGAGTCCCTCTCTGTGGGAACGCACCGGACGATGGGAGATAGAGGCCGGCAGTAGGCGGTCCCGTAGATAGCCCGGTCCTAAGCCATGGAGCGCTTTAAAGGTGGTAACCAATACCTTGAAGCGCACCTGGAAAACAACAGGTAGCCAGTGCAGTCTGCGCAGGATAGGTGTTACGTGGGAGCTCCGAACCGCTCCTTCAATAACCCGCGCAGCCGCATTCTGGACTAGCTGAAGTCTCCGGGTGCTCTTCAAGGGGAGCCCCATGTAGAGAGCATTGCAGTAGTCCAGGCGAGAGATATATGATATCGGCACTTAAAATTTCAAAATATTAAAGCACTGACATAACAATCACAGTTGAAACCTTAAAAGTTCCTCACCTTATGCAAAATAGCATAGCCATTATTCTAGCACGATGAAAACCATGTTAAAATAATCAAAAGTTGAAGTTTTTATCCAGGCATCTATCCTAAGATGCTTCAAAATCCAAAAACATATAGATCTTAAAGTCTCCTTATTCCAGGAGTGAGCAACCTTGAGACTTGTGGGGGGGGGGGGAAATGTGAGAAGTTTATATGGCTAGGCCCCTTGTCACACTGAATAACAGAATAACAGAGGTGGAAGTGACCTTGGAGGTCTTCTAGTCCAACCCCTTGCTTAGGCAGGAAACTCTATACCATTTCAGACAAATGGTTGTCCAACCTCTTCTTTAAAACTTCCACTGTTGGAGCATTCACAACTTCTGGAGGCAAGTAGTTCCACTGATTAATTGTTCTAGCTGTCAGGGAATTTCTCCTTAGTTCTGGTTCTAACTTCTCTCCTTGATTAGTTTCCACCCATTGCTTCTTGTCCTGCCTTCAGGTGCTTTGGAGAATAGCTTGATCCCCTCTTCTTTGAGGCAGCCCCTGACATATTGGAATACTGTTATAATGTCACCCCTAGTCCTTCTTTTCATTAATCTAGACATACGGGGGACGCAGTAGCTCAGTGGCTAAGACACTGAGCTTGTCGATCAAAAGGTCGGCAGTTCAGCAGTTCGAATCCCTAGTGCCGCATAACAGGGTGAGCTCCTGTGACTTGTCCCAGCTTCTGCCAACCGAGCAGTTTGAAAGCATGTAAAAAATGCAAGTAGAAAAATAGGGACCACCTTTGGTGGGAAGGTAACAGCGTTCTGTGCGCCTATGGCTTTGAAACAGAGATGAGCACCCACTCCTAGAGTCAGGAACAACTAGCATATATGTGCAAGGGGAACCTTTATCCTTACCTTAGACATACTCAGTTCCCGCAACCGTTCTCTATATGTTTTAGTCTTGCAATGGCTATGGGGTTGCACTTCATTGGATTTATATATAATAGTTCTTCTAATGAAGAGCTTCAGGGAAAGGACTGCCTACCACTGCCCTGTAAGGAAAGGTAGCTTTCTAACAGTCTTTTATATACAGGAATGCTTTTCAAACAGAAAATAGGAATGGTGCTCTATAAATAGGACCAAAGTCCAAAGTTTTTCTGACAGCTAAGATGAATCTAGGATTTCTCTTAAAAAGTGTGTCTTAACCTTAAAAGGACAACCTTAAGGGTTAGGGTTTCCTTGAAGATATTCCTATTCAGTTCAGCTATGCAACAGCACCAATCTTTATTCTGTCCAAATAAACAAATAAAACACGGCAAACACTTATGTAAGAGAGCAGCAAGGTTATCAAAATACTTTGGTTCCCAATAAATGACAAATATAAGAAACTCATTTGGCACAACTGAAGACTCATGCTCAATTCTCAGACCATTTTGATTCATTTAGATTTGGGATTAGGTATATTTACAGTTAATACCCAAGGAAAGGAATGACAAGTTATATTGGAACTGGTGGAGAAGAACAGCTTTTAGTTCTTAAAAATGCATATGTGTGTCTTTGGTTTTCTGTTCTTCTGAGGTGGTTTGCCTAGAAGTTCCCTTCTGCAGACACTAAAGTGGAGTTATCATAGCTTCATCTCTATAAATGTGTGGGCTGTTTAATTAGCTTTATGACTAACAGCAACATCTTGATGACCAATTAAGGAGACAAACATTTGGAATTTCAGCTGGTTTTCCCAAAGTTGAGAACAAAATGCAACCTAGCATTATTTTCTAGGCTAGCATTGTGTGAAGGGAAAGTGTTGGTGAGAGACATGAAGCCGCTGCCATCTTTATTTAGTCCAGTGCCTTTAATACCTGCCTCTGAGGCAGAGAATAGATGGGGGTGGGGCCAACTCAGAGGTGGTATTCAGCAGGTTCTGACCAGTTTTGGAGAACCGGTCGCGGAAATTTTGAGTAGTTCGGAGAACTGGTAAATACCACCTCTGACGGGCCCCGCCCCCATCTGTTCTCTGCCTCCCGAGTCCCAGCTGATCAGGAGGGAATGGGAATTTTGCAGTATCCTTCCCCTGCCACGCCCACCAAGCCACACCCACCAAGCCACGCCACACCCACCAAGCCACACCCAGAGAACCGGTAGTACAAAAATTTGAATCTCACCACTGGACCAACTAGAGTTGGGCATAGAAGTTTTAGGCAACTTCCAAGGAGAAAGGGCTTCTGGTATTCTAAAGGAGAACACGTTCACCATTTTCAGAACCACCAGCCAATCCTTCACTGCCTGCCAATCATATCTTTACAGGACATTGATGGAAAGATACCAAAAGGCCCTGGGAAGCAGTGTGGGAAAACTAGGACAGCAATGGAAGGCGCATTAGACATAACCAACCAAGAGACAAGAGGGCCCATTGGTAGCATATCTCATAAATAGCCATGCAGCTCAGGTCACAACAAAACCGGGGAGAAACTATTGAAAACATTCCAAGAGACTCCACCTAAATGAACTCTCTAATACATTCTTCTTGCATTTTCCAAGATTCTGCATTAACCCCTAACAGTAGCATTAAAGCCACCTTAGTACAGTGGTGGGTCGCTACCAGTTTGTCCTGCATCCAGTGGTGGGGGCACTGGTGGGGGTGGGGGTGGGGGTGGGGGTGAGGGCGGCGCAGAAGCATTGCGAGCGTGTATGAGCGCATGGGCGAACCGGTAGCAAACTAAATTGCAAGCCACTACTGCTTAGTGGACTCTAGGTTCTTGTTGCCTCCTTGATCTTGACCAGCTGTTTGGACTTGTCAGGCATTCTCACATTACTTCTCAAAGCAGACACTAGTTTGATGGCTGGTTTTTGAAAGAAAAAGTTCTAGAAGTGGCCACGAGAACACACACATACACACGTCCCTATTTACACCATAATTCTAACATGAAAGCTTACAACACAAGGATAAGTATAGCTCTTCAGAGCATACCATCTAGCCTAGGGAGCTCGAGCAAGGCCCTTCCTGCTCCCCAATGCTCCTCCACCCCAACTTTGCCTCCTCTGCTCTTTCCCATTTAAGAGCCGGCTTGCCCCTCCTAGTGCTTGCAAGCTCCAGATTCACATCCCAAACCTTGAATCTTTCCCAAGGATGAAAACACGTGACAACAAACATGGGGGATCTGCTACTTGCCTGCCGTTACTGGCTCTCATGTCCTTCACTCAGAATTAAGCTTCAGATCTCCATTCCAGCAAAGGAAGAAATGTCCAGAAGGCAGAAGAAATTGACCACAGGAATGACAGGGGCTGCCTCCTCTCAAATCTTCTTTCTTTGGCACTGTCTGACCAATAGTGAGCAGACTTTATGTCCTATTGTCCCATAAGCAGGATTCTGTCCTTTCACTAACTGCCACATTTGAGAATGGGTAGACAAACAGTCCTACAGTTACTCAGACGCTTTGGCTCTGAAATAATAAAGTTCTATTCAAAGCTACTGTACATTCATATTTAGGTTTGTTTGTTTGTTCTCTTTCTCCCAAGACAACACCCCAAGGCAAACTTTTAATCAGGGGTGAAAAGCTACCGGTTCTGACCTGTTCGGGTGAACCGGTAGTGATGACGGCAGGTGGTTCAGAGAACCCGTAGCGATGGCAGCGCAAGGCTCTGCCCAGTCGTCGTATTTTTTACCCTCCGTGCATGCGCAGAAGGGTTTGAGCATGCGCAGAGGATCCACGTGCGCATGTGACTCATGCACTTCTGAACCAGTAGGGAAGGTAAGTAGATTTCACCCCTGTTTTTAATCCTACGACTCCATTGTTGATCACCCTAGCAGCCAATGTTTTTGAACTTTTGAACTAGCAATAGACTTATATACCACTTCATAGTGCTTTTACAGCCCTCTCTATAGGAGTAGCAATAGCACTTAGACTTATATAGTCCTTTTACAGCCCTCTCTAAGTCAGCCTATTGCCCCCAACAATCTGGGTCCTCATTTTACCCACCTCGGAAGGATGGAAGGCTGAGTCAGTCTTGAGCCTGCTGAGATGTACTCTAACCACGGCGCCACCTCGGCTCTAGAATTAGAACTAGAACTAGAATTCACCTAAGGATGTATTCCCACCAACAAATGCAGAAGCTGTGGAATTCTCCTGTAGGGGCTGCTGAGAAAGAAGCATTTGACTTCTTTTGGCAGTGTTCCTATGCTGCAACATGTGCCCTCCCAAAATAAGCATGCATCCAGTGGTGGGCTGCTGCCGGTTCAGACCAGTTCAGGCGAACCGGTAGTTCCAACCAGGGCTGGCCCTGCCCACCCGCCCTGGCACTATCACGTCCTATATAATCACTATTTTTCCGATGCCATGTGTATGTGTGGAAGGCGTGCACGTGTGAAGTGAGAGAGTGCGTGCGCTCGCTCACATTTTCGGTTCCAGGGGAACCGGTTGTTACAACCGGCAGCAGCCCACCCCTGCATGCATCATACATCCCTCTTTCCTCTATGCTTTATAGAACCCCAGTAACATGAACAAGAGAGATCAAGAGTGCAACGAAGCAGGACATAATACGGATCTGTCTGCAATCAGAATACAGAATATAGATCTCTGTGCTGAATCTATCTGAAGATACATCAGCTGATAAAGCACTCACCTTTTATCTGGTCACAATGCAATTCAATCTACATTCACTCAGAAGCAAATTCTACTCAGTCCAATAGAAATGATTAAATATTCGTTAAGTGGATGTTTATTGGAATCCAGACTTCAGTTATGTATTTTTGCCCACTAATTACTGCTATCTTCTGACGTCTTTTGAAGTTCTTAAGAAGAAATAAGGAACTCATGTGCCTTGCTCTATAAAAGACACCTATTTGAAGGTGTTCCTCATTTATGGGAGTCTACTTATTACTTATGTGCCACCCACTTCCACGCTCAAGCTGGCTAACCATAGGAAACCTCTCACACATAGAGGTTTCATACCTAGTACACACATAGACAATTAGAAACCCACTTAAGCAAAAGACCAACATTGTTCAGTAATTAGTTCTGTTTTAAAAGGCAGCTTAGCATCACTCACAAGATGGCCTTCACAGCCTCCCAAACAGCTAATAAATTTTAAAGAACTGCCAATCCTACATCCATCTTAAATGGTGGGGGGGGGGATGGATGCAAATCAGCCATCCACAACTTTGAAATCACCCATCCACAACTGCATACAGGAATTGTCACCTGGCCAAAGCCTTTCTCCAGTAGGTTGAAATACCTTTAATTTCTATATAAATTATAGTCATTATTTCCAAACGTACATCTCTACCTATAAATTAACTTGTGCAGCCATCTTGCAAACTGCCATTCCCTTTTTCTCCTTATTTTGAGCCACTTATGGGTCCCTGAGGTCCCTGAGGTCCCTGAGTTGGGACCCAACTCAGGAAGGCCAGGCAATTGCTGAATTTAAAAAAAAAATCTCAGCCCTCATCAACAGCCCAAGTCATTCGTTTCTTTCCCAGCCCTTTCCAAATCCAAAGGCTCTGAAAAATGAGGAAATGCGTCTATCATTTGCAGACCTGCTAATTATAATCCTGTGCAATCTTGCAAAGGAATAATCTTCTCCAGACTCGATGGGATTTCCTTTGCCACTCAGCTTTATGGAAGGAAGCTGGGTTCAAACTTTTTATAGAGAAAAAGGCACTAGTTCCATGGCATTCCTTCCTCTTCCTTCAGTTATTCAGCCATTGAAATAACTGGCAATAATGCTGGCCAGCATTAATAAATAAAAAAACTCCCTAGCATCTCTGGTGATGCTGAAGTACAGGTTCCGTAATCCCCTTCCGAAACCCCCAGTTTCCGTAACCCCCTTCTAATCAAAGCCAAGCTTTCCTCCCAAAAAGCAAGTCCCAAGGACTGCAGCAAATAGGATGGGGTTGATTCCTTACTTTGTCTGTCTGTCTGTCTGTCTGTCTCTCTCTCTCTCTCTCTTTCTCTCTCTCTGCATTCTGCACAAATCCTGAATCCTGGACTAGCCGGAACCTTACCCCCAAACCTGTTCACACCTCCCTTCTCCATTTCTCCCCCCTTTTCTCTGATAACTGCTTCATTCCGTGCCCAACCAAAGATTGCCGATGGGTTAAGAGTTAAAATGCCCCACCTGAGCCGTTGTGGGATAAACGATCCCAACAGGCATCCAGGACCTCCCAAAGTTTAGTGGACTGAAAAGGAGAAAAAATGCCCCTTCAGCTTTCTCTTTCTCTTTGCCGAGACATGTCTCCTGAGTTCCTTCTGAGCAGTTCAGGGCTGCCATGCCTGGCTTCCCAACCCTGTTCCCCACGTACCTATTGGCCGAGGTCTCCAATGCTATATTGCCTTTCCCTTCCACCGAGGTGCCATTCTGTGAAAGCCTTGGATCGGCTCCGTTCCGCTGCGCTCCTTCCCTGGGGCTGCTCTCCAGTCCCTGAGGAACTGCCGGGCTCTTAGTGGCAGGAGTTGCTATCAAGCTGCGCACCTGACAGGTTCCCACCCCATGCAACCTGTTGCAGTCTTGGAATTCCTTGCACGCTGACAACCGAGAAGCCGGTCTGGCTGGTTTTTGGTGATGTTGTCCTTCTGTTTTCTTTAATTCAGCAACCCCCAGAGAAAGTGCAGCCTTCCGAGATGAGTCGCAAGGTGAGCTTGGCTCACCACAGCCGGCTGTGGGTTTGGCTTCCAGGTCTTCTTCTTCTGACTTAGTCATGGTGATCATAATCTCGTAGCGAATTATTGAAGGGTTGTTGGTTGGGGTGGTTTTTGCATCCTCCGCTACTCCTGGACGCCCGTGGACTTTTGGGCCTGCCATAACACTCTTAAGCCTTGTTCCTTCGCCAAAATATCCAGATTTTCTGGGCCCGGTGCAGTCACTCAGGTTTTCTGAATTCCCCACAATAGAAAGCAGAGAGGTTTCTGAAGTTAAATGATCTTCTAATATATTTTCAGAGAAAGACTTGGGTGCTTCACTAATTTCTCCCAGGTCTTCTTCTTCTATTTTGGATGCTGTCAGACAGTCCAGAGAAGAATGGCTGATGGAGAAGGATTTATCTACCCAGAAATGCAGAGCGTCTAAGGACGTCGATGGGACCAAGTCCGACCATGCGGAATCCATTTCACTCGATTGAGATGGGAATTGCTCCTTCCCAGGTTCTTGAGGTTGAGGGCAGACATCAGGTCTACTCTTCATATCCACACAGCTGCCGACAGCCGGTCTCTGCAGCCGCCCCAAAGACCAAGGATCACATGTTTCGTTATCAACACAATCTGAGAGCTCAAGATGGCTGCTGCGGCGCTTGTGCCAAGCAAAATTTCTGAACTTGTTGAAGAAGCTGTTCTTCCAGAGACTGGGCTCAGAGGAGCTAAGCGAGTGGGCCTGTAGAATGGAAGGGAGAACGTTGAGAAGGGAAGTGCAATTCGAACGCTTCTAAGGCCTATTTCTTGGGTCAGATGAGTAGGATCATACAGGCCAGGTGGAGGTTTAGTGGGCAGAAGGAATTAACCTTGAGGCACAAGAGAAAAAGCCACAGCCAATACAATGGTCAGATAAATATGAGTCTGGGACAGAAGTGTAATCCGACTACCATCTCAGACAAGACCGTCCCTAGTTCTCACAAAGATACCGTAAAGGGTGTTTTTGGGGGGGAGAAGCTTTTTCAGGTTTGCAAGATTCTGTCATTATAACTTTACATTAAAAATAGTATTGGCTAGCATATAAATTGTGACAGGTGTGACTAGAGGAGCTGAGTAACAGGAAAATAGTTTGAGTGGATCTGGGCAGAATCCTACACATCCAGAGGTGTGTTAGAACTGGTTCGTACCAGCTTTTGAGAGCCAGAATTTTCAGGAATTCTGCAAGCTGATTGAGAGCGGAGCTAAGCTGTTTGGTGGCTCATGCAGCGACAGAGGCAGATGTTATACAGGCAGTCCTCCTTTACACTTGCCTTGTTTAGTGACCATTTGCAGCTATAACACTGTTTTAAAAAGTAACTTTGTGATCAATCCTCACGTTTATGAGCTTCACAGATCTGTTAAGTAAAGAAAAGCTGAATTAAGATTACAAACACAGTCACAATTTCATTTAGTGGCTGCTTCACTTAAAGATCAGGTTGCCAGTCCCAATGGCCAACACTAAGTGAGGACAACCTGTTCATTTATCAGCACACCACTGCACCCAGCAATGAGGCTGGCAGGTCACTAATATCCCTCGGCCTCATAGGGTTACTTAATAAATATGATAAGATAATTTCAGTGGGCAATTGAGATAGGTACATATAAAGAAACAAATTGTTAAGACGGATGAGATGAGTTATCCAGCTCTTTGTGGCTACATAGACCACCCTAAGCCAGGGTTGGTTAAATCAAAGTTTCTTTCACAAACTTTAATTTTCTAGGCTTACCCAGCGAGGTAAGCTAAACCTGGCAGTTTTCAAACTACTTCTCCTTACTCATGGATACGCACAACTACAAGCACCCATCCACTTTTCATGCTCTTCCTCCCTAAAATTTAGAAATAAAAATTTCATGAGTGGCTTAGCTGGACTTCTCAGACCTAAAAATGATTTTATAATAACATTTTATAGATGGTTGCTGTATTTTTACACTAGTTTGTAAACTGGCCCAGTTTTTATTTTATTTCTATGCTTGTTTGTTTGTTTGTTTGTTTGTTGAATTTATTTGCATGAAACAACAATGAACGGATTTTAATTAAATCATAAACAGATTATAAAATGGGTTGAGTGGGCATAGAAAATTAGGGAAGGCAGAAAAAGAGGTCAAGCCCCTATTCTGGGTCCAGGAGCCCCACCTCTTGTAAACATTCTGGCTGCCTTCCTATCTAAGTTACATTCCAGTCATGAGGACTAACAGCTTAGCTTCTGGGCCTTAACGCTTAAGTCAAAGTTGTCACAAATTCAAGTTCTATGGCCCCCCAAAACTCCCAATTATGTAAAAATGTTCCCGGGGCAGGCCTGCTATCATGCAGCTGAATTTATCATATGTATAGCAGCCCTAATTTGATTCTGCTTCCTTTTATATAATCCTCCTTGGCCCCTTTGCCAGGCCAGGAAGTGGGTGGTTTCTCCTGCAGCAAAGGAAGCATGCCCGGATAGCAACCATGCCTACCCTCAGGGCCAACACCAGTGACTGAAAAACAGCTCAGGGGCACCCTACCCAGAGGAGCTGCTGAGGTAGCAGGAAACCACTAGATAATAAGCATCCTCTTGTTCCAATTCCGTACACACCTTTGGAGAGTTCAACTGCCACACATACCTGTAACTGCCCCCAGGTGAGCCAGCTGCCTCCCAAACATGGCAGGGACTGGGTTAGGAGCCCTTGGCCATACCATCGTGCTGGGGGGAGGGTGTCCTTCTTACCCACTGCAGAAAAAGCAGGTGGGATTTTGTTCATGGGTCATGGCATAGGACCGGGATATCTTCGGGACCACCTTCTGTTACCACATGCCTCCCACCGGCCGGTACGCTCTCATAGAGAGGGCCTCCTCAGGGTGCCGTCAGCCAAACAGTGCAGGCTGGCGACCCCCAGGGGGAGAGCCTTCTCTGTGGGGGCACCTACCCTCTGGAATGAGCTTCCCCCAGGACTTCGACAACTTCCAGACCTCCGGACCTTTCGCCGCGAGCTTAAAACATATCTATTCTTTCGAGCAGGACTGGCTTAAATAGGGTTTTAATATGGATTTTATTGGGGTTTATTTTATATTTTGTATTGTATTTTAAATTTAGGCTATTGGAATAAGTTTTTTAAATATTGTTTTTATTGAAATGTATCGTTTTTATTTTATTTGCCTGTTCACCGCCCTGAGTCCTTCGGGAGAAGGGCGGTATACAAATTAAATTATTATTATTATTATTATTATTATTATTATTATTATTATTATTATTATTATTATTATTATTATTATTATTATTATTATTATGTCAATGCACCGCAGTACCACTTTGGGTGCCAGTCCGACAGCTGGCAGCAGAAAATCTATAAGAAGGAACCGAGCTCACTCTTTCATTTCTTTGCTCCTGTTTTTTTTTTCCAGGTTGGGGGCGAGAAAGTGATGGCAGGACTGGAGCAGGGGGGGGCATTCAGCAGGTTCTGACCAGTTATGGAGAACCGGTAGTGGAAATTTTGAGTAGTTCGGAGAACTGGTAGATACCACTTCTGACTGGCCCCACCCTCATCTATTCTCGCTTCCTGAGTCCCAGTTGATTGGGAGGAAATGGGGATTTTGCAGTATCCTTCCCCTGGAGTGGGGAGGGAATGGGGATTTTAAAGTATCCTTCCCCTGCCACACTCACCAAGCCACGCCCACCAAGACACACCTACAGAACCAGTAGTAAACAAAATTTGAATCCCACCACTGAACTGGAGGGTCCGGAATGGATGCTGAGTCCTCCCAGATAACATGGTGTCAATTGTTTACTTCTTTTTATTTTCAGTACTTCATTTTTTTAAAAAAAATAATAGGATGTTAATATTTTTTTTAAATATTATATAAACTTGACTGCATTGGAAGTGCATTGAAATACCACATTTGCAACTAGCTGAGGCATCGCATCTTCATGTGACCACAATTTATGGTGTATTTTTGGCCAGTTTCTGGCAATAAAAACCAAAAACCCACCCATTTGATAAAGTGGATTCAGTTTTATGATCCTGAGATTTGTTTAACGACCACTATAAAAATGGTTGAAAAATCAGGTCTGGTTACATGGTGCTTCGACTTACGACCACTCTGATTTTCAGTGGGTTTTGCCAGTTTCCTGCATTTGCTTCCAGTTTCTGGCAAAATCGCCTATTGGTAAAAATGGATTCACTTAATGACCTCTACAAAAAAAAACATAAAATCAGGCGGCAAGGTCATGCA